>NC_053420.1:16097138-16122912 GCF_016859285.1 Xiphias gladius | reverse complement strand
TCATTTGGGCCATCTCTTTCTCAGTCTCTGCACTCTTCAGCAGAGGCTTAATCTTGAAGTACAGCTTCATCCATGGCCAGGTTTTGACATTCATAAATGAGCGGATGTTGTACTGGATGGAGAAAAGGGCCTCTCTGATGAAAACAATGAAAATTGAGTTACAAAATTTTCGGTGTACAAATAAAGTTGATAAAATTTCGCAATACTGATAACAGATAGATTACCTCCTTTCCATCATCTTGACAAACTCTCTCCTCATGAGGAAACCTCTGCAGAGAGCCTGAGTCATTGTGACCAACTCAGCCAGTTTCTCATCTCTCATCTCCTCCAAGAGACCCAGCAGACCAGCTTTGAAGAACACCTGAGAGTAAAAAATTATTGTAATTTTTAAGATATTAAATACGACGATAGCTGATCTTGCACCTCATTGTAAACAGCCTTTTCCAGAGGAGTGTTTTTTACTCTACCTTGGTGTGGCCAAACTTGTACTGAGAGTGGTCCACATTGATGGATCCCAGCAGTTTCTCTGAAGCCTTTTTGTTGTCAATGAACTGCCCCTCTGGGATGACACTGGCATTTAATACTTTGTATCTACAAGTAAAGATTTTTTCAGTATCTTCAGTTAGAAGGCACCAGTTTGAAGATGAACACTTTTCAATGCTTGCAAAGATGATATTTTTGCTACCTCTGCTTGAAGTCACCATAGAGGATTCTGCTGGGGAAACCTTTCCTGCAGATCCTGATGCCCTCCAGCACACCGTTACACCTCAGCTGGTGGATGACCAAGAAGTTCTCCATAAGACCTTTGATGCATTGTTAAATAAAATAATTTGTTAAAAGACAGTGACAAAATGACACAGATACAGAAACAATCAAAGGGCATTATACATTTACTTTGACTGGCACATTGTCTTTCTGTTAAGTACCTGGAGTCTTTGACTCATTGGGAATCAGGCAGCGCACAAAGTGAGGATGAGTGCTCCTCAAATTGGTCATCAGCTTGCCTAAATTTTCCTGAAGAATTAACAGATCATTAAAAATGCAAAGAGCACCAAATCAGACATAACTGCAATTAAGTATGTACATCATTCCTTCACATCTCACCCTGAACAAAGCAGACACAGTCTGGAAGGAGCCACCCTTCTTCTTGCCAGCTTTCTTGGCACCACCCTCACCTGTCAGACGAACAACCGTTACAATGAAATGGTTAAATACAACACAAGTGATGAGTTTTCAATTGTAATATCTCATTATGTAGAGCTAGATATCAGCATGTACCTTCTGTTGCGGCATGGGATGCATACAGGAAGGATAGCAGTTTAACTGAAGACTTCTGGTAGAGCTGAACCACTGAGTCATTCAGGGGGTCTTTGTTCTTGTCCAGCCAGCCAACGATGTTGTAATCAACAGTGCCAGCATAGTGCACCAGAGAAAAGTGAGCTTCAGCTTTGCCTTTGGCAGGTTTTGGCTTCTCAAAGGATTTGCTTTTCCCAAGATGCTGGTCGTACAGTTTGTTCTTGAAGGTCATGTCTGATGCCTTGGGGAACATGCACTCCTCTTCAAGGATGGAGAAGATGCCCATTGGCTGTCACGAGGAAATGATTATTTTAAACAAAAGCTTTCAAGTCATCAGACAGTTTTCTATGTTTGTGAATATACAGCATGTGGCTCACCTTCTCAATAAGCTCAATGCAGGCAGCCAAATCCATGCCAAAGTCAATGAACTCCCATTCAATTCCTTCTTTCTTGTACTCTTCTTGCTCCAGGACAAACATGTGGTGGTTGAAAAATTGTTGCAATTTTTCATTGGTGAAGTTGATGCACAGCTGCTCCAAGCTGTTGAACTAAAGAAATTAAGATACAGTATCAAATGTCAGCCAAATCCTTAAATAACACTAAATAAACATTAAATGATTTGTGCTTTTAGCTTTGATGCAACCTTCACCCTGATTTTGAAATGGAAAGTTTGTGAAAAATAATTTAAATTAAGCTATATAAGGTTACTTAGTATCAGCCAAACATACTTACATCAAAGATTTCAAACCCGGCAATATCCAGGACACCGATGAAAAAGCTTCTGGCTTGCCTTGTATCCAGCATCTCATTGATTCTGACGACCATCCACAAGAACATTTTCTCATAGACAGACTTGCAGAGAGCCATGACAGAGTTGTGGACCTGATTTTACAAATGAATGGTACAACATTAACAAGGATATTGTAAAAATGAACAGAAGATAATTGTATGTCTGGGGGTTAAAACAAGCTAAAGAGCATAGAGAGCTTTGAGCTAAGAACACTATCAGAGCCTTTGTAAACCTTTAGTAAGGAAAATATTATCAACGTAAAAGCGTCTTGATATGTGAAAACAGAAAACAGTCTCTGGTGTGTATCAATTAGTTTTTTCTCCTATTCTCTCCTTGTTATATCTTCCTACCTGAGGGACAGTTTGACCTTTGGTCACATACTCGTTCCCAACCTTCACTCTGGGGTAGCATAGTGCTTTCAGCAAATCAGCAGAGTTCAGACCCATGAGGTAGGCGATTTTATCTGCCACTAAAAAAAGAACACAAATAGTCATCTTTAAAACCCATAATAGTGAGGTGAAGTCATCAGTGCATCTCTAAATCACAAGTCAAAACCCGCTCTACTACATTACAGCTCATGGTGCGTAGATTTCATACCCTCAGTGCCATCAGGCTCAGCCTGCTCTTCACGTTGTTTCTGCTTGAATTTCATGTTTCCATGATGCATTACAGCTCCAGTCAGCTTGTAAATGTATGCCTTTTCTTCTGCAGTGAAGCCCAGGATGTCAATAGCAGTCTGTGATAAAAAAGATTTTAAAAAAGTTTTAAAACTCAAGCTTATATTATTCTTGGAAGTAAACAGCTGCAATCATCGAAGTAAAGTTGTACTTACATCAGTAGCGATGAATTCTTCAACGTCATTGATACTCTTGACACTGATTTCACCCTGACTGACCATGTGATAGTCATATGGATTTGTGGTGATCAGCAGAGCCTCTGAAGAAAGGGAAAAAAAACACATGTTAATAGAGCAGAATACATATCACTTGCCTTAGAATGACTGATATTATTCGCTAATGTCACACCTATGAGCTCAGGTTTGTGGCCCGTCATGAGCTGATAGAAGATGTGGTAGCTCCTCTCAGCAGACAGCTGGAACGTCACTCGAGACTTCTCAAGCAAATCTGTGGATCACAGAGTTAGACACCAATCAATTCTGTTCAATGAACAGAAGGTACCATGTGCCAATATCTAGCCTTACATGTTTCAATGTCTGCTGAGGCCAGTTTCCCTGTTGTTCCAAAATGGATTCTGATGAATTTACCCTGTTCAAAAGAAGACTGTGAATTAGAATTCTAACTTCTTAAAACCTAATATTGTGTAAAAAGTCTCAAGTTAACAAACACTTACAAAACGGGATGAGTTGTCATTCCTGACAGTTTTGGCATTTCCATAAGCCTCCAGCAGTGGGTTGGCTGCAATGATTTGATCCTCCAGCGACCCCTTCGTTCAGAAAACCACCCAGGAAAAAAATATGCATCATACTTGATGGTCCAATATCATATTCAATATGTCTGTGTCAGCTTTGTTAACCCTTCTGCCTGTGAACAGATGTGATCATTTACCTGCATTTTTCCAGGAACTGGCTCAGATTTCTTTCCTCCAGCCACTGCGATTGTCGCAAAATACTGGATGACACGTTTGGTGTTGACAGTCTTTCCTGCACCGGATTCTCCACTTTGAACATACAAAACAGGTGAGTTAGCACCGTAACCATGTTGTTTTAGGTTAACTAAACAAATCTTGATAGAAACTCCTGGTAAATATACTGCATGCTCCCCAGTTAATATTACTGTATGTTGTTTAGTTTATGTCAAAAAATATAATGTGATGAAACCTTTCTTCTACATGCATTTGCATTGATTTGTGGGAATCATCTGTAAAACTTACGTGATAAGGATCGACTGATTCTCACGGTCTGTGAAAAAAAACATTTTCATATTAATTACATGATTTGTAAGTTTATAATTCGTGTCCATTATTTAGTCTAACAGATGCCAAATCTATACACCAATCAGGTTGATTCCTACTAACATATCAGGTCAAATTATTTAAAAAACTAAACAATGGGCTTCTGTTAGCCATTATTTGCATATGTTCCACAAGATAAGATTTTAAAGTTCAAAACATTTTATATACACTGCAACTGTCTCTATTTTCACATATGATCCTGAGGTTGCATCTAAAACATGCAAAGCTCGACACACTTATTACACACCAGTAAGCATGAACTGATAGGCATTGTCCGAGATGGAGAAGATGTGGGGTGGAGCCTCAATCCTCTTTTTTCCTCTGTATCCTGCGACAACCACTGCATCATACACTGGGAGCCACTTGTAGGGGTTCACAGTGACGCAGAACAGCCCAGAGTAGGTCTGTGGAGACAGAGAGGATTGTTACTGACACACGTCTTCCTGTGGTCATTTTACGTTTCATCTACTCAGGTGTTGATGAGTTCAAACTCACGTAGATCATCCATGCTGCATAGCGCTCTTTGAGGTTATACAGCACAGAAGGCTCACTGAGGTGGGTCATCATGGCCATGTCCTCAATCTTATCGAACTTTGGAGGGTTCATGGGGAAGACTTCATCTTCTTTTACAGTTAGAGTCTGCAACAAAACAGTGTAAGATAAGTAATGAAAGTGTGCAGCATCATTATGAGATATAGGGCGAGAATACGTAGTCATTAAAAGACACAGGACTTAAGTTATAACAGTGGACAGACTGAGATGGTCACAATTCATTATTATGAACAGGACAACACTCCGTGGGTTAAATTTTATAAGAACAATCACCAGATTTGTCTGGCACTCCAAAATCATCTAAAAATCTGTTTGGCTTTCCCTTTACGGGCTGATTAGAGAGAAATTATAGCGCTAAACACCACAAGACATGCACTACATTCATGCACTGTTGTCTCAACTTATTTTAATTTACAAAGACAATCACCAAGTTCAACAAGTTCAACACTGTATGAAACCACATCAGGATCAGTGCAGATGTATATTCCTTTCCATTTTCACTATGAAATTAAAAGTGATGTGAATTGTAATTTTTTTTCGTATGACAAAACTGTATAACATTTTTTTATTCCAGTGCCATCACTCTCACCTTTCCAGTGAGAGTCTCAACAGTGGCTTTGCCGCCCTCTCTCTTGATAAGTTTCCCCTTGAGGTACATCTCCTTGGGCTCAGTCACAAAGTACGCTGTTTTAGCGTCAAAGGGAGTGTTTTGAGCTTCAATTCTCTCTCTCTGGCTTCCGGAGGTACAAGGCCGCCGGGCCGAAACACTCCATTTCCGCGTCCGTACTCATGGTGACCCTTTACTGCAAGTGAGTAAAAACAAGAGAGCACTCAGTTCCTTCAGTCCTCATTTCATTGCTGCTTCACGTCTGCACGCATGAGGGTGCCTTACTACTGAACAAAAAGGAAATGCTGTTGATATTACAATGAATGTAACCCTTGAAGAACAGAGTAAAACTGACAAAGCTATATCTTAGTTATGTAAGTTTCATGCCGGATTAATTAGAAAATCAGATGAATTAAAGCTACATTTACACTTCCCAAGAGGGTTTTAAATAAGATTAAATATTCTATTAACCGTTTAACCTTTGTTGATGCAGTGACTTCTTACATGTGCTACAACCTCCTCGTTGTAAAGAATCAGATACTGAATAATAATAATAAGGACACAGTAACAGAAATAGGAACAGTTTATCTCTGCTTATTTAAGGATGTGAACATCATTAATGGAGTGAGATGCAAATAATTTACTGTTAATTGTTACTTAAAAGATAAAGGTTAGACATTCACATAGCAAATTAAGACTTTTCGCATATGTGCTCAACTATTGATTAAAATGTCTTTAGTCTAAATGAAAAAGTGATAAAAGAAATAACATACCTTCTTCCCTCCCCTTAGAGGAACAGATAATGATGGTCTGATGAGGATTCTGAAGACAGAAACACAAATAGATTCAATTAATAACTGCAATTAAGGTATTTCAAATTTAAAAACAAACTTACTGTACACTGTATTCCTGGCATAAACACAGAGCAGTTCTGCTTTCACTTTGTAGTATCTGGCAATAAGTGGCCTTGCCCTGCATTGTTCATTAAGCTACTGGCTTTCCTCCTGCTAATAAAAGACTGTAACTCACTCACCTTGACTGGTCGTCTGTCAGTCCTTGGGGGTGCCCAGCCCTCCTTCTTATATAGAGAGTTAGTGTGCACTCAGCAGGAAGGACTTGCTTTATTTGGTCATGTAGTTTTAAGCTCTTTGCTTGAGTATTTTTGCCTCTAATCTGATCACTGGCCTCTTTTTTTTCATTGATCAACTGGCAGTTTATTAGAGATCAAACTCCTATCACTTTTACTCTCAGAGTCACCTAGTTTACATTGGCAAGTTTTAGACAGTGACAAGAACTTAAATGGGAAATATTACAAAGACTGATCTTTCAATGACAGAAATGATAATGGTTAATTAGTGCGTATGAATGTCAAAAGCTCATTACTGGTGTCATCACCAGATTAAATCATCTTAATAAACTAAACATCACATCATGACATCAACCCCTAGTCATTCAAAAGAATATTTTTCGGAATGGTTGTTTGAAACAGAAACCATAATGTCCTTAGGGGTTGCAATGTATGGCGAGATAAAGCACATAACACATTTGTCTTATTGTTATTTATTTTACCAGACACTGTTAAAATGGAGGCAGAATATGAAAGTGTATAAATAGATCAAGACACTTACAATGCAGCATTTTTTAACCTTGTGTAAATATTGTTCTGGTAGGCATATCAGTTACTGAAGTTCAGACATTGTTTTGGTCTTTACGATAATCTCTTTAATGCACCTTGGCACTGTGGAGGATCTGAGTTTAGCCGTGGAGCAATTCTCATATGTCACTGGTATTCTGTTGCAGAAGCCTTGCAAGTCTTTGCTGTGACAAAGGAGCAGAATTGGACCCAACAGTTGCTAATCTAAGACCCTGTGAGAATGATGATAGCTCATGATAACAGAAAGACTCGCTGAGGTCTGCATTTTATGAAATCCCAAACTTAATTGGATTTGTTCTGCGGGGAGGAAGGACAATAGAAAGTAGAACAATATTGATATTTATAGCGCTTTAATTTCCTCTCTCCAGGAGATAGTTATGTATCCAGCAAAATGTGACATACAGTATGCATCCTGTGAAAAATAACTCTTGAAGTTCTCTTGATACCAAAGTCCATCATAAAAAAGCACTACATCACCACACCTTATAAAAACTTCTGCCTTTGTAAATAAAAATATATTTGACAACATTTTCATTCAAAATTCTGTATTTTATATAAAAACTGCAGTGTGAAATGCTAATAAGGGTGAAACTCTTAGAGCAGAGCCTATGTTTGAGATAATGTGAGGAAAGTACAAATGTCATAACATCACGGATGCACACTCTGAGTTAGAAATGTATGACATGGGGCAAGGAACAAGGTTGTGTGCTTTATATTGTTACAACTGTCAGCAATACATAACTTTAAGTCATCCCAGTCATCCTGTTCATGACACAGATACATGTGTTTAATTAACTAAATATTAACGTGTATGTCTCCTGTGGGCACTGATAAGTGGCAGCTGAGTTTCAAACAGATCATGAATGACAATGTAGTAAAACAGTTGTAATTGTAAAAAAATTGTCTTGAGAAGTTATATCTTATATCTGTTATATCTTTCTGACAAATACTGTACATTCACAAACACTTAAAAACATCCTTATATCTGCTTACAACTACATTACAGTGTGTGAAAGACATTTTTTTAAACGTTTCTATTCTGTTTATAAATGCTAAACAGGGAGACTCAAGGTAAAGTGTTACCGAAATGTCTGTAATATTGACAGTGTTTGTTATGTTCTTGTCATAATATTTGATATAACGCAGACTTATGCAGAAGAGAGTGGTGTGAAAAGTTTAAAATTTTTCTCATATCTGCCACATTTTCAAAATGTTTTTTTTTTTCCGTTTGGGAACAGAACCTGATTTTACCAGGTAATAAATTGGTCTAAGAAAAGTAGTCCTGTTTTTAGACTAATGATTATCCAAAAGAATTTTTGCAATCACTGTGGAATAATTTAGCCCCCACAGTCGTATTGCCCTGATCATACATATAGTTTAAGGAACAGATGATTGCAGGGTTCCTCTTTCTGTTTTTGAATATACTACTTCCCAACAGTCGACAGTCTGAGTCCTTAATTGCTTTCTTAATCAGTACCTATTTATTCATTTACTTAGTCTCTCTGCTGCTTTCAGTGCTTGTGTTCTTCTCTTTTCCTTCTCTCTGTCACTGTAGGCTTTGCTTGTTTTGTTTAAATGTGTTGTTACCTTGTAAAGCATTTTGAACTTACTTTGTATGAAACTGTACCATCCAAATAAACTTCTACTTGGACTACATACGCTCCAAAAAAGTTGAGGGAGCCTGTGCTTTTGGTTGTGACCTGGGTCATGTGATGGAAGCAGATCTGTGAACACTATGATCTCGTTTTGTTTTCTCATTAAAGTGTGTCAAAGTGTCAACACATTCATCTAAATAAAACAAAATAAACCTGCTTTTGGTGGCCTTTCCAGACAGAAAAACTGTAAGTGTAAAATTCAACAAGACAATAATAAACCTTAAAATATTGTCATGAATGACCTAGTCATAGATATATGCTATATCAAAGTAAAAGGTTACCATGTTTATACTCCCTTATGTTAGTATACATGACTTCGAGGGAACTGTCTGGGGGGAAGCAGTCTCAGGTTTCCATTAATCCCCTACTGACAGTGATCTAACACAGTCTGAGGATTGGTCTCACAATTTTTGACCCACAACTGGCCCTAAAGGTTTACACCACTCTTAAACCTACAGAATGCCAAATAGTGATCCACTGGCTCCACCGTGATTTTTGTTGTGGTTTAAGAAGGTGTGATAATCCTAGAGCTCAGACTGATGACAGACGTGTCCATCTTAAGAGGGTCGTCTGGCTGGGTCTAGTGGAGGTCAGAGGGCTCCAGCTTTCCAGGGACTACCTATGAAAGTTGATATTTTGAACTAGCAGGACCAAATCAGACCTATTCATCAAAATATCGCATTAAGGGCACTTTTTACAGCTTAATTTGTATCTGTTTTTTGACCGGATTCATTCATTTCCAATTGCTTGTAATTACCTAACTTGCACAGTAAAAGAAAAACCTGAATGTGTTTCTGAAGTGGTTCTAATTTACAACACAGGCCTGTTTCACACCAATGTTAACAAAAAAAACTGATATCATCAAACCAATTACCGCATCTGAAAATTGATAAGGTTATTGTAATAGTGTGATTTTAGTTGGATTTACTGTGATGTCATCAGGTCGAAATTTTATTTTTTCGGTACTTTAGTTTATGACTAAACACCCGAAAAAGCCAATGACATTCCCATCAGCCTCAGCTGTACTTTGTGTTAGGTGCTGGTGAGCATGCTATAACAGCTCAAAGCGCCACTTTACTAAAGAACAGCCACGTCTTCCACCGTCCATGAAGAGCTTCAGTTGCTCGCTTATTAACTGACATTCAATTAGAACAGCAGAAGCAACAAAGATGATAACACCTACTGTTACATTTTACTTTACATTTTCATTATGATGGTTTTCTGTACGGCCCTGTCTTGATACAAAGTGGTTTGTTTTTAACACCCCCCCCCCTTTTTTTTTTTACCCCAACTTACTTTATCCTTCCTAATCCATTTTTGTATCTAATCCATTTTTGAAATCACTTCCCCCCCATATTTTCCTGCATATCAGGTTTCATCTCTGCATTTCTGACAGTGTAACTTGTCATGTGGTGGGTGTGGGGGGTGGGAGGTAGGGGTGGGGTGTGTGTGTGTGTGCGAGGGTGTGAGAGTGTGGGGAGGGGGGGGCTCAGACATTGACCCGCTTGTCTCCCCTTTGTGCTGCTGAAAGTCAAAGGTTTACACATGAAGACAGCTTTATCCTTAGGTAGAACCACTGCTGTCGACAAGTCAACAGTTTGATGTTTTTGACCCCGTTATATCACCTCTTCTAGCTGTAGTCATGACTTGGCTTGTAGCGTATGAAGCCCTGAACATCGTGCTGCATAAAGTGGTTTATTTGTCAGAGGGACAGTAAAATCTATAACTGTCGGTTACAGCTGTATTGTCCGACGTGGAATCTGCAGTGAACAGGTGATTAGATTTGTGTCTCCAGGTTTTTCGAGATGGGCACTTGTGTTGTCTCGAGGGTGCGGATGTATTTTTAAACCCTTTCTTTAAATGGTCTTGTTGTACTGTTTGTCCTGACAGATGAACTTAAGACGAGGCCAGGCTTGTAGCTTGACCTTCCTCTAAGTCAAGTGTCTGTTCCCCATACGCGGCAAGTAGGGCATCATGTTATATGATGTGTAGTAGTTTGCATTCTTTCCTTGTTGAAAGATGACACTGAACTGGCAAAGATGGGGAGAGGGCATTAGGAGCTAAATACTGAGGACTTCACACCCTACAAAACAGGCCTATATATTCAATAAAAATGTGATACTTGATCTCTTATGCTCCTGGGTGTGCTTATTTGGAAGAAATACAAATATAGCTGTCTCCTCAGCAATGTTCTCAGAGCTCTGCCATTTGTCACTGCTTCAAGTCTTATTGTGGAACAACCTTTGATATGAAACACTCACTTCCTTGGTGGCCTTAGCCTCCTGTTTGACAAAAGGGCACTAGTACTCACAACTCTAAGATGTGAATCCAGTTTTACATTAAAGTACAAAAAAATTAATCAATAGATCTACTGACACTTGTATCAATTTTATGCCAGTGTTTTCAGATTTGTTTAATTCGAATCAGTACATATACTCAGTCAAATCTTAGTGCAAATTAAAGTAATAATTGAATGAGAAATTATATAAAAACAGAATGGGAATCATGGTGTACGATAAGCAAGCATATTAAGTAGTAGAAAGTCGTTAAGTTGTCAACTGCGCTTGGAAGTAGGGGTCGGACACAGGGATAAAATCGTGTGTCACAGTACTCTTATATTTCAGTGTCAATAAACTGTATATTGTGATAATGTTTCTGGGAATTTTCTTGAGAAATACTTTAAAGATAAAAGTTTAAAGACAAAATAACCAGAGTGGTAAGACTGTTTTTGGCTAATTAGGTGATTTAAATAACTGACAAAACAAGATACTTCATCACATTGTTGCAAAAGTCCTGTCGATCCAGTTTTGCTATACAGCAGTCACGTTCACTGATTTGTAGAACTGCCAACAATGGACTAATACAATCAGAGATAATAAATGGGTAACTATTTAAGTACAACAATAGAATGATTTGGAGAAGTTAAACAACTGTATGACTAAAATACATTTTAATACAGGAGCAAAGTCTGTTCATAATTTGAAAAAAAAAACCACTGTGCCAATCAGACTCCTTCTGTCAGATTATGATTAATGATCTTTTTTAACTTCATGACAAGCACTGTGAGTGTACCATTTCTTCAATCTGCCTGTGAAGTTATTTTGCCCGTGATGCACACCAAGTCGATTAGTTTTTAAGTCATAATTCTGGTCAAGTAAAGTTGTAATTTCACTACTGGGTATTCAGTGAAAAGCAAAATTCTGTATTTCTTTATAGTTACTTGCATCTTCCTGCATATTCTGAAAAGATAAATCGCAAATATATAATGAATTATAATGAACATTAACTTATAGTGTAGGTATCTTAGCTGAGACATCACTGCTTATGCCCAACCATGAGCAGAAGTATCAGTGTCTGTTGTGGTTCACTAATTGGTCTATTTTCATCACAAAACCCCAACTTGACGCGGTGCAACATATGTGTCGAAGCACATAGAAAAACTGTAAGGTCACTAGACTGTCAGTAACATTATCACCACATGGCAAAGATTTGCACTTATCGTAACCTAGAGGACTTTTATGTGATAACAGGCGACAGTTGACATCCAGGTTATTTTGAATGACAAATTTGCACTGGCCACTTATAGACACAAAATACAGCACTCAAGATTGCAGTTGAAGTCCAGTGCTACTATTAGTTTTTAGATTTATGTTCTTATTATAAAAAAAAAAAAATCTGACGATTTGTCTGATTTTTGACATTGGAAGTACTTTAATTTACTTAGTTTAATGCATTAAGAACTGCCAATAACTGTCTTAAGCTGTAGTTTATAGTGTATAATCATGTAACAATTTATAATTTTTTTTGAAAGCTTTGATAAAGGTATCTCTGTATGCAATTGGTGTAAATGAATTGGCAGGAACTGTTTTCTATAGGATTATATTGTACTATATAATAGTTGAGACACTGCCTGATTTGCAATTTTCTTTCTACAACCTTTAAGTTAAAGGGTATCACCATTACATTTGAACTTTGTTTGTTTTAGCCCTCACTATATATATATATATATATATATATATATATATCACATGAATTAAGAATTAAGGAAAACAAACTGTTTAACAGCAAAAAAAAAAAAAAAAAAAACATAAGACAGTCAATTGCTTGCAGGTTTATTTCTTGTTACACACTTGACAAAAAGATCATATTGTATGATTTCTTGTGCTGTGTCTCGTCTAGACTGATGCTCATTCTTCAGCCTCCTTTGTCTTTAAATCAATACAAAGAAACAATGAGAAGTTAGTGGTAAAGGACATTATCAAAATATTCTGTAAAGATACTGGAGATTTTTGGTATCATTATTATTATGCCAGAAAATGTAATCACTGATGAAAGAATAGAATTCAAAATCAATATACCCTGACGATTTCCCGGCTCCTAACCCTCAGCTTGTTGACCTGGGACTCAGCGATGTCAGCTCGCTCCTGAGCCTCCTCCATCTCATGCTGAACCTTTCTGTACCTGGACAGGTGAGTGTTGGCCTGCTCCTCCTGGAAAGCACAAAGTGAAATTATAGTGATATCTTGAACCATCTTACCAGTTGTATGAGATAAAAGCCACACACTCGTGGAATCATGCTGCATCATGTTGTCAGTCCAAGAGTGTTAAGCACAGTTTAAGTAATTGTGTTAATGCTGTAACGCCTATTTGTGTTGGACGTGTCAGATATTTCACACTCACAGCTTCCTCAGACTGCCTCTTGTAGGATTTCACTTTGAGCTGCAGCTTGTCCACCAGATCCTGAAGTCGAGCAATGTTCTTCTTGTCTTCATCCGTCTAGAGGCGGTACACAGACTAGTCAGATTGAGACTAAAACTACATGGAGCTCCATCATCCCTTCTTGTTTTTTTCGAATATCTTCAAAAAGCACTCGAAAGCCCACAGCGCATTCTTATATGCATCTTCTACAGTGAAGGCATTTCAGAAAGAGTGGCGAGACTAAAACCACAAAGGCTACACATATTGAAGACATACACTTAATGCAAAACAGCAGAGAAATTTGCATACTTTCACTTTCACCACTTGAAGAATGTCTTAAGGGCATCCTGTAGTGCTGCACAAACACTCTGTCACTCACTCACCTCTGTCAATCACGTGAACATTCAAGAGTTCCAATTTTTCATGGTGAAAATCTGTTAAACATTTCTTTAAATGTGACACGTAGCAAACTAATATAAGCACATAACCGAATGCATTTACAGCAGGACGAGTAGAGTGTTTATTTTTAGCTGCGGTCTACTCTATATCACCTTAGTATGTTAAGCTCTGTTGGAGCTTCAGACATATGATGGTGACTCATGCCCTCTAGGGGTTTGAAAGAAAGTTTACATCCAGTTTGTCTTCAAAAGCAAAAAATGTGAAGTGATAATAATGGGTTGCTTCCCTGTTTAATTAAATTTTCAGATGTACTATATAAGATTTATGTTTTGGTTCTCTGTACCTGGTAGGTCAGTTCCTTGACTCTGCGTTCATATTTACGGAGGCCTTTCACAGCTTCAGCTCCACGCTTCTGCTCAACCTCGACTTCAGTCTCTAGCTCTCGAACCTTGACAACAAGAAGTCCAGATTTCATCAACATTCAAACAGGAAAGTCATATAATGTAAATCTTAAGAGCTTTTTAGGTAAACAAGAAAAAAAACAAAAAAAAGATTTGTTACAGCTGAAAGTCCAGTATAAATGAACACATACAGTGCTGACGTTCAATCTTTGGGTGTGTTCACATCCATTTAGGGTGAACAGTGTAAAATTCATAGCCCTTTATACTTTAGTGGGTATGTATAAAAAGGGCTACATTTTCTACATCCTTTATCAGAGATGGACCCTTAAATTAAAATTGAAAGTCATCAATTTAACTTAATTTCAAAAAGTACAGGGATACAGAGCCAGAAAAGTATATATATATATATATTTTTTTTTTTTTTTCGCAACATACCCTCGCCTCCAGTTTCTGGAGCTGCTTCTTGCCGCCCTTCATGGCCAGATTCTCAGCTTCATCCAGGCGGTGCTGCAGGTCCTTCACCGTCACCTCCAGGTTCTTCTTCATCCTCTCCAAATGAGAACTGGTGTCCTGCTCCTTCTTCAACTCTTCTGCCATCATGGCCGCCTATAGCACGACATACAAGACTAAAGCCATTGCTCCAATACCAGAAAGAGGTAAAGAACTACATCTAAATCATTTTGACTCACATCAGTGATGGCCTTCTTGGCCTTTTCTTCAGCATTTCTTGCTTCCTGAACAGAATCTTCTACTTCACCTTGGATGTGGACAAGGTCAGCCTCCAGCTTCTTCTTGGTGTTGATAAGGCTGGTATTCTATTATAAAAGAAGCAACAATGAAATTCCATGTGTTCAAATACAGAAGAAGAAAGTTTCAATTCTTGTTTGTCAGCCTTTGAGGGTACCTGAGAGTGCAGTAGTGTCACACGCTCGCTGACATCAACCAGCTCCTGTTCAGCCACTTTGCGGCTTCTCTCTGTCTGCTCCAGTGCAGCTCTCAGCTCCTCGATCTCAGCCAGCATCAAGTTGTTCCTGCGCTCCACCATGGCAACCTGCTCCTTCATGTCTTCCTGACTTCTGAGAGCTTCATCAAGATGCAGTTGTGCATCCTAAATTAATAATAAACATGTTTACAATGCAGTAAAAAATAAAGTAAACTGTAACCTGCAGTTTTCTTTAATATGCCACCATACCTTAAGCTGTCCTTGTACGTTTCTCAGCTGTTTCTGGGCTTCAGCTGCCTGGCGGTTGGCATGGCTCAGCTGAACCTCCATCTCATTGAGGTCTCCCTCCATCTTCTTCTTGATTCTCAGGGCATCATTCCTGCTTCTGACCTCAGCATCCAGTGTGGTCTGCATGGTCTCGATTATTCTCTGGCTGTTCCTCTTGATATGCTCAATCTCCTCGTCCTTCTCTGCAATTTTCCTGTCAATTTCATTTTTCACCTGGGTGAGCTCCAGCTGGATACGCATGATCTTTGATTCTTCGTGCTCCAGTGTAGCCTAAAAAATTAAATGTAAGGAGAACAAAATTTAAGTATTAAGTATTGGTTGCAGTTTCTTGACCATAAAGATTCTTATTTCTCTAGTTCCTTGTCTGTGTTTTCACTTTGCAAATATGTCATTTTAAATACCTCTGCCTCCTCTAGGGCAGTTTGGATTTCTGCTTTCTCATTCTCTGCAGTCTTTTTCCCCTTTTCCAGTTCATGGATTGTCTTTCCAGTTTCACCAATATGTTCAGTCAAATCACTGATTTCCTCTGTTGAAAAAACCCCCCACAAAATTCATATAATACATTAATATTAATTTGTCAGCAAAGTTTAGCGTTGTAATTAGAGTATTTCTTCATTTTCTTAAATCTAATTTTCTACAGTAAGATCAGGCCTACAGCTGAAGCCCAAACAATGTTCGGAGTGTCATATTTACAAAACAATTTTAACTTACATTAATGTACCATATGCTTTAGATTTTCAGTTTTCCTTAATCTTGAATTTGTCACATATTTAGTAAAGAATGTGTTTATCTTTTTTCAAAATAATGTCAACAATCACATGCAGGATTTGTTGTCTCACGTTGCAGGTTCTTGTTCTCCCTCTTCAAGGTTTCCAGGTGGTCCAGAGCTTCTTCATAGGAGTTTTTCAGCTTGAATATCTCTGTACTTAATGACCGAGCCTCCTTCTGTGCTCCCTCCAGCTCCGCCTGGCTTTCTTCATACTTCTGTTTCCACTCTGCCAGAACCTGAAAGTATAACAAACAAGTGAGTTTTTTTGTCACCTCATGTTAATGGTCAAAATCATATGTTTATAAAAATTATCTGACCTTGTCAAAGTTCCTTTGCTTCTTGTCGAGGTTAGCAGCCAGAGCATTAGCTCTCTCCACATCGACCATCAGGTCCTCCACCTCACCGTGCAGTCTCTGTTTTGTTTTTTCCAGAGAGGCACATTTTGCATTCACAGCCTCAATGGTTTCCTCTGCATCCTGAAGACGCTGGGCAAGCTTTTTCCTGTTAAAACGTACAGTAAACGGCTTTTATGATCACTTACAGAATCAGTGCATGTGGAAACAGTGTGATTTCAGGACTGTCCATTACTTTGCCTCCTCCAGCTCCTCAGTGCGCTGAATGGCATCAGTCTCGTATTTGGTTCTCCACTGAGCCACCTCGCTGTTGGCCTTGGACATTGCACGCTGCAGCTCAGCCTTGGCCTCCTGCTCCTCCTCATACTGCTCCCTGAGCAGGTCGCAGTCATGACGAGCTGACTGAACAGCATGAGCCAGGGCGTTCTTGGCCTAATAATGGCAAAATACATATTAATCCCATACAAATTTACATTTCTTACTAAGAAATAAATCGGAGCACTAGTGGCAAAAGTCAACAAGATCATAATATAGTACCTTGACTTCTTCATCAAGGTGCCTTTTGAGCTCCTCAATCTGATGAACATAACCCTGTTTGCCCCTTGTAAGCTGTGAAACAAGAGACTCCTTTTCCTCCAGCTGACGACCAAATTCCCCTGATTGGAGTCAAGCAAAATAATTTCTTCAAGATCTTTACTTAGTGATTTGTGTTAATTTATGCCCTTGTGTTTTCTGAAACATTGCAGGTATTTAATCCCAGATCCCAGATGTTGCACTCACCATTTTCAGTTATTAGTCTTGATCTTTGAACATTCATTTCATTTAACTGACGCACATGTTCATCATTCTTGGTCTTTATTTCACTTAGGTGATCCTCAAGAGAACGGCACATTTTCTCCAGGTTACCCTACAGACATAAATCAACAATGTGTAGTGAAGTCCACCATAGTCACAATGCTTCTGTAGACAATAAAACAGGAATTGCTGTAATTATTAATCTACGATCAAAAGAATCATTTGTAAATTTTACTTTTGATTTGGCGACAGACTCCATATTGCTCGTGAGGTCATCAATCTCCATCTTGAATTCACTTTTCTCCTTCTCCAGCTTCTGTTTGACTCTCTGGAGGTTATCAATCTGTTCTCCCAGCTCTGCCACAGTGTCAGCCTGCTTCTTGCGCAGAGCTGCAGCGGTGGCCTCATGCTGCAGGGTGGATTCTTCGAGATCACGACGCAGCTTCTGAAACTCAGCCTCACGCTTCTTGCTCATCTCAATCTGAATAGCAGTTGCGCCGCCGGCTTCTTCGAGCCTCTCGCTGATCTCCTCAAGTTCCCTGGAGAGATCAGCCCTCTGCTTCTCCACCCTGGCCCGAGCAGCCCTCTCAGCCTCAATCTCCTCTTCTAGCTCCTCAATACGAGCCTGTGATGCAAAAAACAAAAAAGTACATAAGTCATATTTAAAAGTACTGTATGCCAAGCCCTTACTTCAAATGACCATTATTTTGAACACTAACAGTAACAGTACATTTGACCTAGCTTTTTGGGTCTCTCACCAAACTGTAAATTACATTATCAAAAAATGAGAAAATCTAATTTCTGATAATACAGAGAATTAAAATAAGCTTTCTGCTCTGACAGCAAAGCACAGGACACTTCAAACTCCCAACTGAATCTTAATTGTAAAGATGCAAGTGAACCAAAAAGACCTAGAATTTTTTATAATTTTAATGAGTGTAAAATATGTGCTCTTGAATTTCATTATGTCCATCCATCGTTCACTTCCATTAGAAAGATTATTTTAAACGTGTATTTGACTGAGACACAATCACAAACATTCAACAAAATGCCCCTCCACAAAGTCCAAACATATATTGACACATTACCTGCAGTTCCTTGATTTTCTTTTGAAGCTGAGCACTAAGTCCCTGTTCATCTTCAATCTTGCCGAGAAGCTGGCTCATCTCAAAGTCCCTCCTTTAACAGCAAAAATAATGAAAAATGTTAGATGTACACTGTCATTTGGGAATTGTGGGGGTCATAAATTAAGTTCCCGTCCTTACATACTTCTTTATTTTCTCCTCAGACTGCTGTTTGTCATTCTCCAGATCCATGATGGATTCCTGGGCCAGTTTCAGATCTCCTTCGAGCTTCCTTTTCGCTCGCTCAAGATCCATACGAAGCTTCTTTTCTTGTTCCAGGGAACCTTCAAGCTATCAAGGAAGGAGGTGTTTCATTAAGTCAAAATAAAGATATGATTGGTATGTTCAGCATTTGCTTTCAATGGCGAGATTACATACATCGTCCACTTGCTGCTCCAGCTTGGTCTTGGCCTTTGTCAGAGTGTTGACTTTGTCTTCCTCTGCCTGCAGATCATCAAGGGTCTGCTGATGGGCCTCTTGGAGGGCTTTCTTCTCTTTGGTCAACTTGGCAATGGCCTCATCTTGAGAAGCCATTTCCTCAACCAGGTTTTTAACCTAAAGCGTTTAAATAAATTAGATTATTTAATATTTTAAATATATAAGTATATTTAAAATGCGCACAGTTGAATAAACTGAAATTATGACTGTCACCTTGTTCTCAGTGGCATGTTTCTCCTTTTCCACCTTCGCCAGGGTGAGCTCCAAGTCATCAATGTCTTTCTTCAACTCAGAGCACTCGTCCTCCAGCTTCCTCTTCTTTGCAGTCAGCTCAGCATTGATTTCCTCCTCATCCTCCAGCCTCTCAGTTGTCTCTTTGAGTTTGGCCTCAAGCTGTATTTTTGCTTTAATGAGCCCCTCACACCTTTCCTCAGCATCAGCAATGTTTTCAGACTCCTAAAAGTTAAAGCAAGCAGATTTGTGTCATCAAATGAGTAATTTGATGTAGGATATTTAGTAGAAACACATATAGAGCATGGTGATCCAACTTACAGACTGCACTTGCAACAAGAGATCATTCTTCTCCTGCAGGAGAGAAACCATCTTTTCCTCCAGGTCTTTCTTCTTGGCCAGAGCCTTTGCTAGCTCCTCTTTGGTCTTTTCAAAGTCCTCCTTCATTTGGGCCATCTCTTTCTCAGTCTCTGCACTCTTCAGCAGAGGCTTAATCTTGAAGTACAGCTTCATCCATGGCCAGGTTTTGACATTCATAAATGAGCGGATGTTGTACTGGATGGAGAAAAGGGCCTCCCTGGTGATACAAGACACAGAAAAAAATCATTCTTTTCTTGCTCGGTTTTACAGAATACACATGCACTTATTTAAGACAATAGGACAGCTGGTTGAGGCTGTTTCTTATTGCAGTAGTATCAGCACTTACATCCATTTTTGAGCGTAGAAATAAAATTTCAAAAGCTTAACACTATAGCATTCTGGAAATATGTTAATGTGTTGTTGACCTTAGTGACCAAGTCTTAGCTGAGGAGCTACTGTTCAATAAAGGAAAAAGACATCAAACAACGCCACAGATATGGACCCAAAGGTCCGATCACCCCAGTCTATCCACCTGCTCGATGATCTTTCATCCACAGGGGGAAAGAGATCATGTGGTCTATCTTATACGCAGAGATTCACTTAATCCACTGCTACCAAAAGTGTATATCTTGTTTGAACCAGAAATCTGACTCTTCCTCTCCATGGAAAAATGCTGTACCAGTCTGCGACAAATTACTAAAGACAACAATTGTGTTCTTGTGAGTTTCGGATATTACACAGCTTCACACACAACTGTCTGGGGTTAATTGTCATGGTCTAGCCCCTGACTCCTCTTTCCCCCGTCTGGCTTTGTGTGTGTACTGTTTGTGTGTCTGTGTCCTAGGCATGGCGCTCCTCCCTCTCTCTCAGCCACCTGGTGCCAATCAGCCAGCACACCCACAGTCCATCAGCTCATCAAGCTTGCAGTATATATTCCCCGGTCCTACAGCCACTTTTCACCAGGCTGGTGGATTATGCACAAGATGCTTTGAACTAAATTGTCTAAGTTTTTCTCCAGTGCTTTTTCCTCGTCTTAACATTTTTCTCTCTGTGTCCAGGACCCTTGCTTGCTTGCTTGCTTGCTTGCTTGCTTGCTTGCTTGCTTGCTTGCCTGCATGCCAGCCTTCTGTGTGCTATGGGCCAGACCTCCAGCTTGCCTAGCCTGCTATCAGCCCTCTTCCTCACCCTGCCTACCTGCTCAACTACTCCATCTCCTGACTGCTGCATCGCCTGCTTCCCTCACGGCTCCTTCTCCACCTGCTACCTACTTCTCTCTGCCCCACCACACTGGGAGACCAGATGCACACTGACTCAAACTAGGTAACTGAAAATGAAGGGTTAACTCCACATCTATGGAGGTCTGACCAAGTGCCAGATAGATAACCAGTAGGTTGCACTTGCCATGGTGCTGAATGAAACAATTGTGCATGAGTTTTTCCCGTGAGCATATCTAACGTTAAAGAATCAAAAATGATAAAGGGTAAGGATCAAGATAAAGTATAGCTCATGTGCAATAATGACAAAGATTTGTCAGAAAGTGTGCCCAAAATCATTATAATCCATCCATATGCTCTGTTTCCCTGGATCTCATTAGGGTGTCAGACATACATTTTCCATCAATGTTACAGTACTGACTGTACTGAAGTGTATAAAATATTAGCCAGGAGAAACCACTTTGAAGCAGCCCTATATATTCCTACATACCACGTTAGAGTCTACAACAGCAAACCACTCTTCCGGTAACTGCATTCACAGTCATATTTATAGAAAGTCTGAAGAATATGGTGCATAAACAACTGACATAAACTGCACTGCATAATGTACAGCAAATGTAGTATCTTGATCAGAAAAAGAGATGAAAAGTTTACAGCAATAAGAAGCATTACACTTCATAGTCTTAAGACTTTCCCGCATTGAGGGTTGTTTTTTTTTTTGTTTTTTTTTAAATCTGTAGTTTTTGTTTAGTATAACTTTTCTTTGACAATGACTGACTCAATGTCCAGGGTTTGAGCAAGAAACAAAACACCACTGTACTGCTAACGCACTTCATCTCTGGACTGGACTTCAAATCCACCACTGTTACCTAAAGTCACAACAGTTTCATGAAATAAAATTTGGCTACTGAGAAAGTCCACTGGGACACATAGTAAAGAATATGTGTGAGCTGGGAACAGAACTAAAGCACCAATGTCCTTGATAATACAGTAGGAGAGCCTGACTAACCTGTATGAGGGGAGTCTTGTGAGAGTTATGCTGTCAGACAAATGTTGTCTATTAATATAAATAGGTTATATTTTTATTTAACAGTGTATCATCCCACACATACAGTAAATATTTTCTAATATCAAATGTTTTTCAAATGTTTTTATCAAATGCCTTGGAGGTACAAAGTTTTTTATTGTTTGCAAAATCATCAACCTACCTCCTTTCCATCATCTTGACAAACTCACGTCTCATGAGGAAACCTCTGCAGAGAGCCTGAGTCATTGTGACCAGCTCAACCAGTTTCTCATCTCTCATCTCCTCCAGCACACCCAGAAGTCCAGCTTTGAAGAATACCTATTCATAGATGTATGGCGTTGACTTAACCAAAACATTTTTTCTGTTTTAGGCTACACATTGATTTTACTATCTCATGATTGTAATAAAAATTTTTTATTTACCTTAGTATGGCCAAATCTGTACTGTGTCCTGTCCACATTGATGGATTCCAGTAGTTTCTCTGAGGCCTTCTTGTTGTCTATGAACTGTCCCTCTGGGATGACACTGGCATTTAATACTTTGTATCTGGAAAGGAGTTACTTGGATCAGATCATCTAGAGAGCAGAATCATATGTGGACTAACGGGTACATAAATAGCTACTGTACCTCTGCTTGAAGTCACCATAGAGGATTCTGCTGGGGAAACCTTTCCTGCAGATCCTGATGCCCTCCAGCACACCGTTACACCTCAGCTGGTGGATGACCAAGAAGTTCTCCATAAGACCTTAAATAGTAACAGGGACAACTAGTGTCATAAACATCACCCAGACGGGCTAATGAATTAACAAGCATGTCAATGAGTTATGAGTTCATGAGGTGATTATATTTTTAAAAAAAAACAAACACACAACAGCATGAAGACTTCTCATATCGGAACTGTTGCAAGGAAATGAGACTTGCAATGCTATTCATGTACTGTGTACACTGTTGTTAGTCTTAGACGTGACTTCTGGAGACCTACCTGGTGTTTTTGTTTCATTGGGAATTATACAGCGCACAAAATGTGGGTGAGTGCTCCTTAAGTTAGTCATCAGCTTCCCCAAGTTTTCCTGGTGATGGACAAAACATTAATCATTTCTATTTCTTTCCCAAAATAATTGATATTAACATGACTACACTACCCTACATGTTTCATAACCTTTAGATAACATAACTTCACAGCACAAAAAAAACAAATGATGGGAAATAAATGAGTTTAACATTGAATTTTCAATTTGTAAAGTTTAAAAGGGGGACATTTGTGGTATATCTGAAATTAAGTATATCAAAATTGAAGTACATGTTTCCTCAAAACAGTTTTTTTAAATTAATACATGTTTTAGAAATTTGTCATTCTGCTTGCTCCTCTCACAATTTGTTGTATCAGGAGACTAAACATGGACACCCCATGCTGAAGGTCTCCCTCATCAAAACAACACCTTCATCTGCAGCAATATTTTTTTCAGGTAAGAAAGGTGGCCTGTTACAAAAATACATCTCTGGTATAAACATATACTATATTCCTATTTCTTGTGTAAAGCTTAGCATTAGGATAAGCAATTATGAACAGCCCTGTGCACTGTATACACACTATTATTCACGTAAGTATTGAAAAGTGAGTATAAAACACATTTGTAAAAACAAAAATTACCCTGAAGAGAGCTGACACTGTCTGGAAGGAACCACCCTTCCTCTTGCCACCACCCTTCTTTCCTTTAGTATCTGTGAAAAGCATTTACAGTTTTATTTTCATTTTGCATCCTCATTTTGCACTTTGGTAATTATGATGATCTTTGTGTTGGTGATAATACTTTTTATAGTTTTATCTTAAATTATTTGGGGATGACTTTGTATAAGCCCTGTGAGCTTTGCTTATTCTTTCCCTGTCAAAACTAAACTTTGAAATGTACTGATGATCTCTGGCTGAAATTACCATAATACAGCACATGTCTTTCCATCTTACATGTTGTGTTGTAACTTAAATATGAAAAAAATACTACCGTCTGTGGAGGCATGATATGCAAACAGCAAGGCCAACAGCTTCATTGCAGACTTCTGGTAGAGCTGAACCACTGAGCTGTTCAGGGGGTCTTTGTTCTTGTCCAGCCAGCCAAGGACATTGTAATCAACAGTCCCAGCATAGTGTACAAGGGAGAAATGGGCCTCAGGTTTGCCTTTTACAGGTTTTGGTTTCTGGAAGGGGGAACTTTTCCCAAGATGCTGGTCATACAGCTTGTTCTTGAAGGTCATGTCTGTTGCCTTGGGGAACATGCACTCCTCTTCAAGGATGGAGAAGATGCCCATTGGCTGTCACAATGAAATGATTATTTTAAACAAAAGCTTTCAAGTCGTCAGACAGTTTTCTGTGTTTGTGAATATACAGCATGTGGCTCACCTTCTCAATAAGCTCAATGCAGGCAGCCAAATCCATGCCAAAGTCAATGAACTCCCATTCAATTCCTTCTTTCTTGTACTCTTCTTGCTCCAGGACAAACATATGGTGGTTGAAAAATTGTTGCAATTTTTCATTGGTGAAGTTGATGCACAGCTGCTCAAAGCTGTTGAACTAAAAAAATAAAAAACAGGATACAGGGTCAGACTTTTATTAAGCCAGTTCACTCTGCATAAACAAGTGCTATGTGTAGTTTACTTACATCAAAGATTTCAAAGCCAGCAATATCCAGGACACCAATGAAAAAGCTTCTGGCCTGCCTTGTATCCAGCATCTCATTGATTCTGACGACCATCCACAAGAACATTTTCTCATAGACAGACTTGGCGAGAGCCATGACAGAATTATGCACCTAAAGATCGAAAGAGTTCAAGTTCTGGTTAAACAAGACAAGTGGTATTTTCATATTAACTAAGACATTTTTGTTCATAGACTAATATCTTTATGTAAATTACCTGTGGCACAGTTTGACCTTTAACCACCATTTCATTGCCGACTTTGACTCTTGGGTAGCACAATGCCTTGAGCATATCAGCAGAGTTCAGGCCCATAAGGTAGGCGATTTTATCAGCCTCTGATAGAAACAGAAACCACAAAGATCACCCATATTACTAGATAATGCTACCAAGTTACAATGGTGATTGGTGATGATATTAAAATCTATAATATTTATCCTGTGCTGCTTAGCTGGGTCAAGGCCACAGTGACAGCAAGTTAAGCAGAGTGGCCCAGAAAATCTTGAATTTACCAAATCCCTCTGCTGCTGAGGCTTCTGAAGCATGCCCTTGCCAGGAGGGATCCAGCATGTTCAGGGTCTGCCTGAGGGTCTACTGTCAGTTGGATGTGCCCAGAAGACATTACTTGGAAAACATCCGCGAGGCCTTTTTATAAGATGCCCTAAGCAACTCAAATGACTCCTTTCAATTAAAAGAACCAGAAGATCTACTCTGATCTCCCTCCAGTGACATGAACTCTCTACCTGGCCTTCAACCAGGGTAATGCAAGACCCTCTGAAACACTCTAGACACCCTAATTATACAGTGCATCCATTCTCAATTGTAGAGGCATCACTGAATATACAAACATCACTGTATATGTAAAACTGGGTCTCTGATTAGAAGATGAATGGAAGCAGTGAAAAACATACAGTATGTTAGTAAAAAGAAATTTCCAATTATGATATGGAGAAATTTTACTCCATTATTTACCCTCAGTGCCATCCGGCTCAGCCTGCTCTTCACGAGGTTTCTGCTTGAATTTCATGTTTCCATGATGCACCACAGCTCCGGTCAGCTTGTAAATGCTTAATTTCTCTTCTGTAGTGAAGCCCAGGATGTCAATGGCAGTCTGCAGAATGAATCATCAAAAACAAAGATCTGTTGTAAACGGTTCCTCTTTGGTTATCCACAGTATTTTTGTTCTCCAGTCAAGAAGCCTCATTACAAACATAGGTTTACTTTTACATTGTGTGTTATCACTTGCTCAAACACACTATAATCAACATCATCTGAGGAACCCTTACATTAGGTAGAATATTTAATCCCTTTAAAGTTACAGTGCAATTTTTACTCTTTCAGATTTTGCAATATGTCTACTCACATCAGTGGCAATGAATTCTTCAATGTCATCGATACTCTTGACACTGATTTCACCGTGACTGACCATAGAAAAGTCATACGGGTTTGTGGAGATGAGGAGAGCCTCTGAAAAATATTAATTTTATTTCATTATATCATTACTCAAGTACAGCATGTATT
>NC_053420.1:16038044-16096638 GCF_016859285.1 Xiphias gladius | reverse complement strand
GTGAAATTTAACTCATCAGTTTAAACAGTGTAGATATGTTGTGACCTAACTGTATTTGTCTAGACATACAGCAGCCAAAATTAAATTCTCCTCTAGCCAAAGATCATACAGTATTGAAAAAGTTTCACACAAACCCGCAGTTTAACTGCTGTTCTGCAAAGTAAGAAAACACCACATCACTGTCAAACCTGTATTCTCTATTTCAAAATTATGTTAAAAAAAAACTCCAATTGTGATCCTATCAATGATTAAAACACTAACAATAGACCATCAAGATATTAAGATCTGTGTAAGTAAAAATCTCAACTCAATATTTTACTTATTCCAAGATAAAGGTAAATGTTGGATGTAAGGTTTATGAATTGTTTTGCTACACAGGAAGGACTTTGAAATCAGTCAGCTCCTTAGCAAGATTGAGGATGAGCAAATACTTGGTGCTCAGCTTCAGAAAAAGATCAAAGAACTTCAGGTTGGTACAGTATCTTAATAGTATCTCATGAAGACTGCACTCTAATGATTTTGGATGACCCAGATGTGCTTGACTTGTAGACAGAAAGATATTAAATTGTGGCTATGTTCATCTGTTTTTTTTAACATATAAATATTAGGCTCGTATTGAGGAGCTGGAAGAGGAGATTGAGGCTGAGAGGGCTGCTCGGGCCAAGGTGGAGAAGCAGAGGGCTGATCTCTCCAGGGAACTTGAGGAGATCAGCGAGAGGCTCGAAGAAGCCGGTGGAGCAACTGCTATTCAGATTGAGATGAGCAAGAAGCGTGAGGCTGAGTTTCAGAAGCTGCGTCGTGATCTCGAAGAATCCACCCTGCAGCATGAGGCCACCGCTGCAGCTCTGCGCAAGAAGCAGGCTGACACTGTGGCAGAGCTGGGAGAACAGATTGATAACCTCCAGAGAGTCAAACAGAAGCTGGAGAAGGAGAAAAGTGAATTCAAGATGGAGATTGATGACCTCACCAGCAATATGGAGTCTGTCGCCAAATCGAAGGTAAAGTAAAAACATTTCCCATGCAACCGGGTCAACAAAAATTACATTGCTACACCTTTGCCTTTATTGGCCTCTCAAAGAATTAGACTATGTTGCATTACTTTAGAATAACACAACTCTTGTTAATTTAAGGTCAATCTGGAGAAACTGTGCCGGTCTCTGGAGGATCAATTGAGTGAGATAAAGGCCAAAAATGAAGAACATGTGCGACAGCTGAATGATATTGGGCTTCAAAGGGCAAGGCTGCAAACAGAGAATGGTGAGAAAAAAATAACAATATATATAAAATGCATTTTTTTTACTGATTCTTATCAGTCATATTTCTAATTTAATGTCTGTACTGCATTCGGTTTAGTTCATATTTTCTGCTGTGCCTTAGGTGAAATCTCTCGCCACCTGGAGGAGAAAGAAGCCCTGATCTCTCAGCTGACGCGGAGCAAGCAGGCTTATACCCAGCAGACTGAAGAGCTAAAGAGGCATATTGAAGAGGAAGTTAAAGTATGTGTATATTAAAAACACAGACTATCCCAGAGCTGCAATGTTGCACATCTAAAGTAGTTCAAAGCTTTAAGTGAGACACATTTTAATTAATACAATATGCCCTGATTTCTTTGTAAGGCCAAGAATGCCCTGGCTCATGCTGTTCAGTCAGCTCGTCATGACTGCGACCTGCTCAGGGAGCAGTATGAGGAGGAGCAGGAGGCCAAGGCTGAGCTGCAGCGTGCAATGTCCAAGGCCAACAGCGAGGTGGCTCAGTGGAGAACCAAATACGAGACTGATGCCATTCAGCGCACTGAGGAGCTGGAGGAGGCAAAGTAATGGACAGTCCTGAAATCACACTGTTTCCACATGCACTGATTCTGTGAGTGATCATAAAAGCCGTTTACTGTACGTTTTAACAGGAAAAAGCTTGCCCAGCGTCTTCAGGATGCAGAGGAAACCATTGAGGCTGTGAATGCAAAATGTGCCTCTCTGGAAAAAACAAAACAGAGACTGCACGGTGAGGTGGAGGACCTGATGGTCGATGTGGAGAGAGCTAATGCTCTGGCTGCTAACCTCGACAAGAAGCAAAGGAACTTTGACAAGGTTAAATTTTTATTTCTGCCTTGTGTATTAAAATGAAGACCACAGATTTATGTATTACTTAAACGTACGGGTATTCTTTATGTTCTCAGGTCCTTGCTGAGTGGAAGCAGAAGTATGAGGAGAGCCAGGCAGAGCTGGAGGGAGCACAAAAAGAAGCTCGTTCTCTTAGCACTGAGATGTTCAAGCTGAAAAACTCCTATGAAGAAGCTCTGGATCACCTGGAGACTCTGAAGAGGGAGAACAAAAATCTGCAACGTATGCAAAGTCTTAAAAAAGCAGAATATTCAGATAAGCCACCAACGAAAAGAACTGAGAGTGGTCTGATTTTAAAGCTGATTTTACTTCTTACAATCAGGGCATCAGCCTTTCACAATTATTTTTCTTATTCTTAGAACAAAAAGGACAGGTTAGGAAGAGTGCCCCCAGTGGGTCAAAGGGTTTAATGTGCATGGTCTATGATTTTAAACTAACATCAACTGCAATACAGTATATTACAGTTTTTTTTATATTACAAGTGTTAAGTACTGTCTTAAGGTTTACCATAATTAATTCATCCCAAACCTGCTTAAATAACATAAACACTTTGTTTCTTAAAGAGGAGATCTCCGATTTAACCGAGCAAATTGGTGAGACTGGAAAAACCATTCATGAATTGGAGAAAGGGAAAAAGGCTGCAGAGACAGAGAAGTCCGAACTCCAGACTTCACTTGAAGAGGCAGAGGTACCGGCTGACAAAATATCAATTTTTAAAACAATTTTTAAAAATGCTGGAGCTACACAACATGTTTTTATTTTTTATCAAGGCTACCCTGGAGCATGAGGAGTCCAAGATTCTCCGCATTCAGCTTGAGCTCACACAAGTCAAGGGTGAAATTGACAGGAAAATTGCAGAGAAGGACGAGGAGATTGAGCAGATCAAGAGGAACAGCCAGAGAGTAATCGAGACCATGCAGAGCACTTTAGATGCTGAGGTCAGAAGCAGGAATGATGCCCTGAGAATCAAGAAGAAGATGGAGGGAGACCTCAATGAGATGGAGGTTCAGCTGAGCCATGCCAACCGCCAGGCAGCTGAAGCCCAGAAACAGCTGAGAAACGTACAAGGACAGCTTAAGGTACCTCCACTCTGGGATTTTGTGGCAGAGTATCTTTCTTTCTAAAAGTAGCTGAATGTTTTTGCTTATATAGCTATCAATATTTTACAATTTAGGATGCACAACTGCACCTTGATGAAGCTCTCAGAAGTCAGGAGGACATGAAGGAGCAGGTTGCCATGGTGGAGCGCAGGAACAACTTGATGCTGGCTGAGATCGAGGAGCTGAGAGCTGCACTGGAGCAGACAGAGAGAGGCCGCAAAGTGGCTGAACAGGAGCTGGTTGATGTCAGCGAGCGCGTGACACTACTGCACTCTCAGGTACCCTCAAAGGCTGACAAACAAGAATTGAAAGTTTGTTCTTCTGAATTTGAACACATGGAATTTCATTGTTGCTTCTTTTATAATAGAATACCAGCCTTATCAACACCAAGAAGAAGCTGGAGGCTGACCTTGTCCACATCCAAGGTGAAGTAGAAGATTCTGTTCAGGAAGCAAGAAATGCTGAAGAAAAGGCCAAGAAGGCCATCACTGATGTGAGTCAAAATGATTTAGATGTAGTTCTTTACCTCTTTCTGGTATTGGAGCAATGGCTTTAGTCTCGTATGTCGTGCTATAGGCGGCCATGATGGCAGAAGAGTTGAAGAAGGAGCAGGACACCAGTTCTCATTTGGAGAGGATGAAGAAGAACCTGGAGGTGACAGTGAAGGACCTGCAGCACCGCCTGGATGAAGCTGAGAATCTGGCCATGAAGGGCGGCAAGAAGCAGCTCCAGAAACTGGAGGCGAGGGTAGGTGTCATGTGGACCAACCTATTCATATTTACTGTACACCAGGACAACATTTTTCATTTTAAAATAACTTGCCACATTCCTCTTCATTCAAGGTTCGCGAATTGGAGAGTGAAGTTGATGCTGAACAGAGGCGTGGTGTTGATGCTATCAAGGGAGTACGAAAATATGAGAGAAGAGTAAAGGAACTCACCTATCAGGTCAATTGCTCTTTAAATTATTAGTAGTTAAACTACTAAACTGATAATCATGATAATATCTGGAAAATGACAGTAGACTCATGTTTCCATTACAATGATGTGTTATTTTCTTATTTACAACAGACTGACGAGGACAAGAAGAATATTGCTCGACTTCAGGATTTGGTGGACAAGCTGCAGCTGAAAGTGAAATCTTACAAGCGACATGCTGAAGAGGCTGTGAGTACACTTACTTTTCATAATGACACGTTATGAAAAAATTAGTTTGTCAACATTTTTTTGACTTCACTGTGGCTTATTATGCAGGAGGAACAGGCCAACACTCACCTGTCCAGGTACAGAAAGGTTCAGCATGAGATGGAGGAGGCTCAGGAGCGAGCTGACATCGCTGAGTCCCAGGTCAACAAGCTGAGGGTGAAGAGCCGGGAAATGCACAAGGTAAAAAATAAAAAATTAATCAAGTTTGAAAAAAATGTTCATCTCACTAAATGTAGGTTATCTGGCCAAATGATTTACATACCATTGTTCTGTCATTTCAGACCAAGGAAGCAGAGGAGTGAGGAGGAAGTCAAGGTTATACAGTAACAAGAAATCATACAATATGAGTATCTTGTTACTTGTTCACTTTAGCATGTTAAACAGAGCCAAAAGTCAATAAAAGGTAGTTTGTTGTATCTTTTTTTGTCTGTCTTATCATTTTTAAATAACTGATTTACTGATTGAATATATATATAATAAGTCTTCAGGGGCTTACACTACGATTCATTACGTAGTTTAGACTAGACAGACATGAAAATAAGTTACAAAATCACATACGATACGAATCACATATAGTCAAATACAGTACATGGTACAATGTTGTACAGATAATATCATACATAACTAATTAGAGCGCAGACCCACAGTATGTCACCTAGATCCAAGTTCAAGTTAGTTCAAATTCATTGATTTATTGCATATTTGTCAATATCATTGAATACTATTCTTACAGGACTCACTGGGCTTTAAAGAAAAAAGAAAAAAAATCCAACATTCAACCTGCCTTAAATTTCATGTACTCAGGTTCTACATTTTTAAGTTTAAGGAGATTTTTCCCTGAAAAAAAAAAAGTATGTAAATGCATATATACATATGCTGTATACATAATTGGTATCTATATATGTTTTTGATTTGATTTTAGTGAAAATAATAATTAACGAAATAATCACTTAAAACAACTGAAGAGAATGCCTTTGGTTGTCCAGGGGATATTGAAACAAGAGTATGTTTAGTTTTTCCAAACTGCTACACTGTTTCTATTAAGCTTGTATACTGACACCAAGTAAAGAATTATCCATGGTCCCATATTACTGCCTCAGCTTTCTGTCAATATTAGTACTAAGGTACTCTACTTGCATCTTTTGAAACTTTCAGCCTTGACTGAATGTGTGGCCCATTTTGTCTAGGGCTGCAACAAATGATTATTTTCATTATTGATTAATCTGCAGATTATTTTCTTGATTAATCTGTTTGTCTATATCTATATAATTTCCCAAAACTCAAGATGATACAAACAAATTGCTTGTTATTCACCAAACAGTCCAAAACGCAAAAATATTCAGTTTACAATCAGATATGAATATATATTAATATTAATATTAAGAAAAGCCACAAATCATCAACTTTGAGAAGCTTTAATGAATTTAATGTTTGGAATTTTTGCTTGTCAAATAATTAAAACAATTGATAAATAATCAAAATATCAACTGACAAGCTGATTAACTAATCAACTCATCACTGCAGCTCTAATTTTGAAAGTCTGGCAAAAACAATGCTGGTTTACAGTATCACTCTGCAAAAGGTGAAATAATTAACTCTAAAGGCATAAACTATGTTATGGCTTACAGATCACCTGGAAGGAGCTCAAGATGCTGTTTGTCAGGGCTGGTAAATAAAAATAATATGCTGAAGAGCTGACGTTGTCTAATGGACAATTTTGATTTGTCAGCTTGAGAAACAGACCATGGAGCTTAACGCTAACGGTGAATGACAGAATACAGCACAAAGTAAATTAGCTACATGAGGTGTAGGGAACGTTTTGCTCGGCGTTAGTAGAGTAGTTTTAAAGACTAGCCCAGATTTGTTTGCTCTCAAACAATTATTGTTTACAACATTTTTTGGCCCTAATAGCGAACGTTAGGCAAATTACCCTGACTGTTTTTCTCAATAAGTTAATTCTACAAACTTAACACAGCAGGTTTTAACAACACTAACTACTGTTCTGAAGACATTGTTCAAAATTTTCTTGTCTTTATCTGAGCTGTCCCATTAAGACGGTTTGGTTTTTGTTTTTGTTTTTGTTTTTGTTTTTGTTTTGTTTTGTTTTTTTTGTTTCTGTTCACGGTTCTGTTATCCAAGTTGCAGCTCTTTAACCCAAACAAGTGAAGATGGCAGCCGGAAGTGACAACTAGGTTGGTGTGAGACATCATCGAAAAGGACAGTTTTGCTATCATAGGCCTAAAAACGAAACATATTTAATTTTAAACCTTCATCATTGGGATGTATCACAATTAATTTTATGAAAATCCCAAATGCAACAAATGGGCTGTATGAAGTCTGCCTCCTATAGGCCTTTTTCACAGTAGACATTGTGATATGTCACAAAAGGAAAAACACAGGTTTAAATAACAAATTAATGATTCCATTAAGCTGCTTTGGTTTTAGGATCCTGGTATTGTTCAGGCCAAAAGTAATTAAAATAAAATAAATACATGAATTATAAGTATGAGTCAAATCACAAGCATCAGTGAATTAGTCAAGAACTCGTCTCTAAAACATGTAAAGCTAAGATGAATCTTCTCCCTAATAAGTTCTCTGAAAACATCCAGGGACACCAGAGTATTGAGCTTGAGGATCTGTTTTAAATTATTCCATGAGGACGGAGCATCGTGTCTGAAAACTTATCTTCCACGCTCAGCATTTCCTGTTAGGAACCTGTAGCAGAAGCCAGTCTGCAGAACAGAGTTGATAAGATCCCCAGGTGAGAATAGACAATAAATAAAACGGTCATCGATTTAGATGACCTTCATATTAAACAAGAGCCACTGATGCTGTCTCCTACTTAGAGAGCAGACCATTGAACCACCAACATGCTCAAATACATATTAGAATTTTTAATGAAGAAATCGTGTCCTATTTGTTTTTGCACTTCTGTTTCGTGTGTTTTTTAATTGCATCTATTCCATACACGGCATAAAGAAAGAGAGAGAGGGGGAGAGTGAGACTGCAGTGTATAGCGTTAAGCCAGGAATGTGTTATTGGTTTAGGTCACCAGAGGTCAGCATAGCACGGTAGGCAGACTGTTGCTGTCAACGGGGAGACTCGGGCAATGTCGTCTGAACAGTAGGGTAATACCGCAAGAAACAGAGGTGTGTTGTTGTGTCCACAAAAGCGCCGCTTGTCTCACGGGATGACTATTTTCCTTGCGGACCAGTTTTCAGAGAGGAGTCCCGCTGTGGTTTCGGATGCGCAGTGCGCTTTGCTGCCGCTGCTGGCTGGGACCGCTGCAGTGTAAACAAGCCTGTCCGGGGCTGCAGCGCTGCTGTCTGCGGGCGACAGGAGAATCCCGCCGTCCCTCGGCCGGAACGCGTGCGGTTTCACCATGAGCCGTCGCTGGTCTTCCTTCAGTTGCATCTCTACAGGGGAGAAATCGGTCGGAGCGATCTTTAAGGATTTACTCAAACTGGACCTCTGTCAGTCAACACATCTGCCGCTTCTGAGCATCCAGCAAACCTTCATCTCGTCGTTTGATTAATCAGATGGACTCTGCCGCTCAGGAAGTATCGACCCCCTTCTTGAATCTCTCAGGATAATGACCGACAACCAGGAAACCCCAGATGCCGAGGACACCACTCCGTCCGGGAGCGCGACCTTGCCGCTCCGGCCGCCGTGCGAGCGCCTCTCTTGCCACAAGAGCAGCGTGTGTTCCCGCTCCTACTTCGTGGTAGTAATGGTGTTTTTTCACGTGTACATCATTAATGTTATAGCACTGCTGTTTTACGTGCACTACAGCAGCGGGCAGGAGGATGCGAGCCGGAGTCGTGATGCTCCCGGCAGTAACCACCAGCGCCACGAGTCGCGACGTCCACCGTCGAAACCCGAGTTTCTGCGTGATGTTTCCCTCACAAGAATCGAGGGGATACGGGTGAGTAATCTGACGATGCATCGCTCCCACTCTTGTATTTTACTACCCCCCTGTTTGATTCACACACACACACACACACACACACACACACACACACACACACACTCTACGCACAACACTGTCACCTCTCTGATTTATCTTTCAGGTGGGACATGTCCAGAGAGTGTCACTGGTGCCAGGCAAAGTGCACGAAATGCGGACTCTGAGTCTGAAACCTCTGCTGTTTGGTAAGAGCCAAAACACATTTGCAGCACACCCACACGAGACCCTAGTGGCCAAACAGGTTTCTTCATCTGGCGGAAGCAAGGATACGCTATGTTACCTTCACCACGCACTTTCCCTCTTCCTGATTTCCATCATCATCGCAACCACCCCCGAAACACAAAGCCTGTTATCTCCATATGTGGATGCTGAGATCAATCAAAGCTGCAGGAAACAGATCAATAAGTCCTGAGGCAACTGCTCCCTCAGCTCGGCACATGTGATCCAGTTAAGGGCTTGTAGCTGACTGGCTAAAGAGCAGAAATACGTCTGTACCTGAAAAACACAACTAGCCATGCATCAACATACAGTGTGCAGTCAGTACTTGGATTAGGTGTACTTGAGCAATGATGGTGTAGCAACATTTTGAAGTGGAAAAATGTATAGTGTCTTCAAAGGGCTTCATGGGGTCTACAAAAGTTGCAACTGATTAAATGATTATCTTCATTGGGGCTGCAGTTAACTGCTATCTTGATTGTTGATTGATCTGCTGATTATTTTCTCTACAAAACCTTGGGAAGTATTGAAAAATGTTCCTCACAATCCCCCAGAGTCCATGTTTGGTACCCATGTTTGATTATGTTAGATTTTCACTATTCTATCATATGAGACAAGGTCAAGCAGGAAATCCTCCAAGTGGAAGAGCTGGAATTGGTGATTCTGCCTGAAAAATGAATTAAACAATTAATTGAGTTTCAAAATAGTTTCCGATTAGTCAGTTCATTTTACCTTTAGGCTGCATGAAACTTGATCCACTTGTGACATGTACCATCGGTACACTACAATATGACAGGGTAGCAAATCAGAAAATGTGAAGCACGCAGCACAGAAATCACGCAATCCTGTTGACCCACGAGAGTTTCCTCTGTAGCTTTATCTCAGTTCGACTCTGTGTTTATTTCTGCAGAGATCCCTGGGTTTCTGTCGGAGGACGAGTGCCGTGTTGTGATGCAGCTGGCACAGCTAAAGGGTCTAATGGAAAGTCAGTTGATGGTGCAAGATGGTCAGGAAGAGCTGGCCAAGGAGCTCAACCTCAGTCCAGAGGAGATCTTCAACCTTCTTGATATCAACCAGGATGGACAGTTGCAGCTCCACGAGGTGTATGTCGGTTTGTGGATTGGGAGGACATAACGATGAGTGTGATGTGCTGTAGTTTGTTGGTTGAGAGTTGGTTAACTCATCCAGTCTTCGCTGTCGTACCTCCAACAGATACTGACTCATTCTCGAGTGAGGGACGGCATTTGGCTCACACCGGAGAACCTGCGAGAAATCTATTCTGGTCTCAAAGCTGACAAGGACGATAATGGTAAGAAATCAACTTCATTCATCACTTTAGGTTTGAACCAAGACTATTTACCTTGCACTTTTAACCAATCTCCTTCGGTTTCACACAAAAATATCTATTATTTGCATGTCTACTGTCTTGAAATCAAATTATTAGAGTTACAGGTATGCAATACTTATGCTACTTTACACATAATTTTGCTCCAGAATGTGGCATATAATCATAATCACAAAACCGTAAGTCTAATTTGTGAGAACATTTTTATACACGTCATTAAAAATGTTACCTATAAACCAGTTTTACAAGACCAGGAGCTTATCCAGTGTACAGCATTTATTGTATATCTAGAGACAACACTGGTGAGTTTTGGCTAAAATGTTGGTGTGAATAACACATGTTAATCATGTCAGACATTTCTAAGAATTCTCTATTTTCACAGTCTGAAAAATACTTTTGTCGTTTTAAAGTACATCAAAAACTGAGTACATTGATTCAACCTGCAGTGCTACAAATCATAGATATGTTATAGGAATTATTGGTACATATCGATAGGATATAAAAAATAATTACATTTCATTTTTATGATGTTACTGCAGGTGCATTTTCAGTGCTGTGTGTAAATTGGGATATAGTGTGAGTGATGTGCAATATATCGACTCAATATATGAACAAAGTTCATGGATATGAACATGATGTTCAAAGGATACGAAACATGTTGATCTCATATTGGCCCCAATCTAAACATGTGGTGTTTAATAAGAAAAGAATAATTTTAATTGATCCATTAATGTAGTTTATGTTGATTATCCAAAGCTTTTGCAAGGCAACAGAATTGATTTATATTTCTCATATTTTGTACAGGTTTGCTGAGTCTGGAAGAGTTCAGGCTTCTGAGCAATGATGCCTTCCAGCGTTTCCTGTTGCAGCGAGGGGTGAAAAGGAGTCAGTTGGTGAGGAACAGCAGACACACCTGGCTCTACCAGGGCAAAGGAGCACACCAGGTCCTCCAAGACATCAAGGCGAGGTTAGGAAGACACACCGTTACTAAGCATTTGTTGTGTTGTTTACAGTATTTCTGTGGTTCTGCCTTTTCTTGCCTTTTCATGAATAATAACTATTAGGTGCATGTTTCTCACAAATAAAATTCAATTTCAGCATGACAAATGAGAATGATTTAGAAATATTAGTCCCAGACTTCCCAATCTTCTTAACCTTTTCCTTTACCTTACAAAGGGTGACTCGCCTCACACGGCTCCCGCCCACATTGGTGGACCTCAGTGAGCCGCTCCAGGTGGTTCGCTATGAGGAGGGGGGGCACTACCATGCTCATCATGACAGCGGCCCCGTCTATCCCGAAACCGCCTGCACACACACACGCCTTGCGGCTAACACCTCCACCCCTTTTGAGACATCTTGCAGGTGAGATCAGTGAGGTGCGTGGTCTTGACTGGACTGACTGAAGCCAATCTTCTTAAAAAATAATCCGTGAATGTTCAGAGCAGAATTCATCTGCCCGGTGGGATTACTAAACTGTGCATTGACACTCCATTGTGACAGCTGGCATGTTAGTTCGTGTGACTATACATTGTCAATTTCGAAAAATTTGTGGGCTTGCCACTTGTTTGCATAGTGTTTGTGTGTGTGTGTGTGTGTGTGTGTGTGTGTGTGTGTGTGTGTGTGTGTGTGTGTGTGTGTGTGTGTGTGTGTGTGTGTGTGTGTGTGTGTGTGTTTCTGTAGGGTTTGTTTGCACCATACATGTGTGTGTCAATTTAAATCTGTGTTGCACACTTAGGTACATCACAGTTCTCTTCTACCTGAACTCTGTTGAGGGGGGCGGGGAGACCGCATTCCCTGTGGCAGACAACAGGACCTATGATGAAGTGGTGCGTAATTGTGTATGGGTCTGGAAATGTGTTCGGAGAGCCCTGCAAAGTATGGTGTACATACTGTGAATGTCTTTCATATCTGTGTTAGCTCACTTGTTCCTCAGTGCGTGCATGGGCCTGACGTTAAACAGACCGTGTCGCTGAGTTTGATTTCGTCTTTTAGTCTCTCATACAGAATGACGTGGACCTTTTGGACACCAGAAGGAACTGTGACAAGAGCAACCTGAGGGTGAAACCTACCAAAGGGACAGCTGTGTTCTGGTACAACTACCTTTCTGATGGAAGAGGTAGGATTCCCATGTAAAATGACAGCACAGTCTATAATCATAATGCTGCAATAACACTGCAAATCAGCAACTACTCATTTCATCTTGATTTGATATAAAAGTACATTTTGAATTTTTATTGATACCGCTTTCATGTCTGTATGGTAAATATGAAGATATAGCCAGCAGCTGGTTAGTTTAGCTTAGCATTAAAACTGGAAATGGGAAAACAGCTGGCCTGACTCTCTCCAAAGGTAAAAAAATCCACCTATCAGCATCTCCAAAGCTCAGTAATTAACATGTTATACCTGGTTTGTTAATATCAATACAAAAACCGCAATGTAATGTTTGTTTTTCCCCATATGTCGAACTGTTCCTTTAAAAACGGAACTGCAATTTACATTTGACAAATCTGAAATAGCAGTGTACTGTTTCATTTCAGTTCAGTTAAACTTGTCATTTAATCTGCCAGTTTCATGTTTTGGTGGCACAATTCAGGCACGGAGCAAAAGTCAACGTATGAAATGCTGTCAAAAAGTTGCGGTTCACGCCCATATTGGTGTTGTTAAAGAATAGCAAATATATAATAAATGACATTTAAGGATGATTTGTGGCTAATTTAAACTAACTGTTGCCCAAATAAACTGGTAAAACAACAGTACTCAAGTAATTCATCTTGACCAGTCAGTTGAAGCAGTGTGATTAATAGCCAAAACAGGTGTGAGCCCTCTAAAAAACAGAAATTATATAAAAGACGCTGCTAACCAAAGTTAAATGAGTTCGTTTTTTCCCCCCCAATAGGTTGGGTGGGGGAGCAGGATGAATACGCTCTGCATGGAGGCTGTGTGGTCACCCATGGCACTAAGTGGGTCGCTAATAAATGGATCAACATTGATCCGGATTACCAGCGGCAAGCTCGCTACCAGCAGCTGGTGTCACAGCAGCCAGAGGAGGAGGATGATGAAAGTCTGACTCAGAACCCTGACATACAAAGTCCCGACATTCATCAAGACTTGTAGCTCAAGAACCAAATTTATAGAAAATCTACCTAGCCTTCCTCAGTCCTGTGCACAACGTTTTTGGTAACATCCTCTGTGACCAGTATGAGACAAGATTTATTCAGGGAACGAGGTCACAGTGGGTTTATGCAACTGTAAAGAGATGATTTTGGTAAAATGTTGCTTGGATATTGTTATCCTGTTGTTTTTCAATCAACTATAATTTCCCATTTTAGGAATGTTGCACTAGAAACTCATGAAAGCAGTTGAGACAGAAAAACCCATTCTTTTGCATGTGTTAGCTTCACAGGTTTTGCTGTTGCAATGAGCAACAATTGCACTTGAAAATTGAAATGGCAACTGTAAACATTTCAGTGTCCTACCTTGTTATTGTTGCCATTAACCAAAAAAGGCTCACACACTCTCAGTGTGAAGCATGTTGCCTTGTCTTTGTTCCTTGAACTCATCATTATTTCTCTATTTTCTGGTTCTTCTAGATTAAAAGACACAATTATTGGGATGTTTCGCTGTATTCATTTATTATTTTTCTTTAAAAATGCACTGTAACACTCTCCCACACTGAATAAAGTTAAATTAAACTTGTGTCAGAATTCAGCGTTAGTCTTCTTTTACATACCATACAGACAAAATGTATGAATATCAATATAAGTGATTTGTTTTATGCTTTACTAGTATCTATTTATTTACAAATACAAGTTCTCAGCTTCTGATATTTCCTTCAGTAGATGTTGAGATGGTTTTTCCATCTTCTGAGCTGGAAGTCCTGTTTGGCTTAAGTCCCTAAAGTTTTGTGCTGCTGTGCATGTCCTGAAATCAGACCAGTTTTTAGTGTCACTAGTTAAACTGACATGATCAAATGCTTTTTAACGTGTCTTTCAATATGCGTAGCAGTTGCATTTCGGTTGGGTTGTTCGATGCTGATAATCAGCTGTCAACTAACTGTAATGTGTAACTAAGTGTGCGTACAGGGATTGGGCAATTTACGCTTTGTCTGCCATTAGTTACTTGACAGTTGAGTACCAACATTGGACTGCTCGCACATAGTGTCACCTGACCATACTCACCACAGATGGCTCGTATTTGGGGAATGATGTTGCTCCACGGTGGTCCAGACAGTAGAGCACAGCATCATGAACAGAGGCAAAAAGATGTCTCTTTGTTATCGACTCGGAGAAGAAGTCACCAACCTCCAACTGCTCCACCACAGAGGCTGAAGAGAAAACAGTTTACACATAGAGACATTACAAAGATATTAAAACTTTTACGTAAAGTACAGCCTTAAAGAAGTGAGAATGTATTCACTTACCCTGACAACCAGCCATGTAGATATCCACATCAATCTCACTGAAGTCCTGGAAAATCTGTCAATATAATAAATAGTGATTATTTCTCCTCAGCAAAAGTCACTAGTGCACCAACCTTTAAAAGAATCTGTTTCACATTTCTTCCCCATCTGGTGCTACTAACCCTATATCAGCCCAATAACCTAACTCAAAGTGAATCATCAGGGTTAATTCAACTGCAAGAGAGTAAACTATTCACTCTGTCAGTGTTTTAATGTAACTGAAAGTTAATAAAATCCAATTTCAGTGATACCAGCACTTATCAAAACTAAATTAAATCAATATTCATTTTAAGTCTGCTGTTGTTGTTTTGCGTGTTTGTCTGTTTTTTAACCCGCCTTGACTTGAGGATTTGACATCTGACCCTTTCCCTTTCTCACAAGGACCACAGTAGAAATAAGCTTTCAGCTTTATTGTATTTTTATCCTCAAACATGTAATTGTATTTCAGAACCCGGTGACCAGAGGCCTTGTATTTACCTTTATTATTGTCAAATAAATGTATCTAGATGCCTCTTAACATTGTACAATTTGCTATATATAAAAACTTAACTCCTAAGACATCCCTCTCCCATAAACTCCCAAGGCAACCTGTTTATGTTGCTCATGATTCTCAAATTACACTTAAATTATTTATTAAAGGGATTTGACACCTGAATGATCTGAAAGTATGAGGGTCCTCCTCTCAGCTTTCAAAACAAGGGGAAATGTTGAGGATATTTGTCCCTGTAGTACTTACATTTTTCATAGTCTTGATAGCCACTGTGTCAATGAAGTTAGCTGTGGAGAGGTCAAGAATGATGGAGTGAATGTCCCAGGTCCACTTGCCCAGAGACCCAAGAGAGACCTGCTCCAGGTCTCGACTCAGTGTGTCCTCACTGCTGGAGCCCAGAGTGGTGGTGTCCCCGTCCTGCATCTCAGACATCCACCCTAAACTCGTGCAGTCTGGAACTCCTCCTTTTAGGTATTCCCATCTACAATGACCGCCTGGTGCTCGGGGAGTGGTTGGGATGACAAACACTGTCCCGTTCTCTCTCTCAGTCCAGCCTTGATCTTCCTTGTCTGTGTCATTCCCGTCCATGCATGTGTCCCCCCAGCTGGCCTCTTCCTCCACAGAGAACACTGGCACACCAGATAGCTGTTTGGCTGCCCTCTGTGCTTGTCTCTGAGGAGTAGTCAGCAGAAGAAGTCACGATATCTACTGTAAAGCCTTTTATCAGACTTTTTGGGAGCCACTGATTACCTATATCTACATGACTCACAGAGAGGATTGTTGTACTCGTTTTCTCATCACATTTGGGTGAGGTGACCAATGGGCGAAACAGCCCCAAAAAAAGTCACCATAGTCCTTCAGCTTCGTTAGTGCTTCAAATAATCCATGTTACTGCAGTGATGTTACACACTTCCTGCATATTACCTCTCTCTTGGCCTGCCTCTTTGCCCGTCTCTCAGCTCTCCTTTCTCTACGTTTCTGTTTGGCCTCCTGCCTCCTCTTATAGATAATCATCTTGCTGATGTTGAGCCCACTCTGAAGACAGGTAATGAAGAAAAACAAAGCATCACCATTATATAAAAATATAACAAAAGAAGAACAAGAAAAAGTTGCTTTGGTAAAGAAGAATTCCAGGGCTTTAAACTGAGAAGAGATTAGAGCTGAAAGAATTAGTCGATTAATTTACTCGTCAATTGACAGAAAATTAATCTACAACTATTTTGATAATCGATAAATAATTTCAGTCATTTGTCATGATGAAATGCAAAACATTATCACATATGATAATTAACTGAATATCTTTGGGTTTTGGACTTTTGGTCAGATAAAACAAGGAATTTGACATCACCACTTTGGACTTTGAGGAAATCATAATGGATATTTCTTTTTACTATGTTCTTACATTTTATAGACTAAATTATTAATTTACGAATCAAAAGAATAATTGTCAGATTACTCGACAATGAAAATAATCACTAGATACTCCCAGACTAGATAGTATTATTAAGAAAGAGAACAAACCTTTTCTTTCAGGGCCTCGAGGTAGAGCTCAGCATTTGCAAAATATACTGTAGCAGAGGAGCGGAAGATAGTAACACCTGGAATCTCTCTCGCCTGCCAAATAGAGAAACATCCTTAGCTTTTGTTGCCGTCAGTGTGGAAAGGCTGTCATTTATGGCTTTCCATCTTTGTGTTTTACCTCTCTGTGCGTCTCTATATCCAAGTAAAGTTCTGTACATGGAACATTTCCCAGAACAGAGTATGTTGGCCTAAGAATTGAATAAAAACACACACCGAATCTCATAATGTGTGCATTATGTTTGTGTACAGTATTTTGTCTAATCTGGCAGATCTTTCATCCTAACATTAGATACTAATGTTGCTTCCCACACACACAGAAATGTACTATGCTTAGGTGCAGGTGAGTCTTACAACTGGGTCCTGAAGATGACAGTAAGCAGAGCAAAGGTGATGGATGCTGCCAGACCCAGATCTAGATTGAGGAGCAGTGATGACAGCCAAGTGACCAACCACACCACCTGGGGGACACAACATGAAATTACTCATTCGTTACTGGAACAATGAAAAGGAAACATGAATAATGACACACAGATTCTGTTACAGGGTATTTTCTAAATTATGTAGTGATCACAATTCATCATTTATAATAATAAACACAATTTATCCTCTCACCAGATCAATCTTGCTGCGTCTCCACAGTGTAACAACGTCAGAGTACTGCTTGAACATGCCCTTCAAATTCACAAAGACAATCACTGCGAGGACAGCCTAAAACAAGCAGACCCACATTTTAACGTGATTAATTGTCCACCCAGAGAAGTAAATGACTCAAAACCAAAAAATCCATCACAGCACAAAAAATCTAACATCTATGGCAAACATTTAGAAACTTTGTAAATCAGTGTACAGTAGCAGGAGCAGAACCTTTGGCAGCTCCTGGAACAGTGGTCCCAGCTTCAGTATGGTCACCAACACAATTAGAGCTGAAGCCAATCCAGCCATCTACAAGAACAGTGCAAAGGATGTTTATGGTTTTATTTAAGTATTTGTGTTCAATGGGCATTATTAGATTGTTTAGCAGGGATGTTGGAGAATAGCTTGACTATATGACAGCACATCTTACAAACATTTAGTGGTAGCCTAACAACTATTAAGTCTCGTTTCTTATAACTGAATTGGTAAATTGTTTAGATAGGTAATAAATACATTTGGTGCATTGCTGCATAATAAATTGTTGAAGCTAAAAACTGCAGTACATGTTCTACCATCATCAGGTTCTGAATTTCCACATAGGTCTTATACACATAAGGTGGGCAAATTTGTTTAATCAGGTTGTTATATCGTTTCATATGTAATTAAACATCATTTCCTTTTTACCCCACCTCAATCATCCTTAACTAGGCCTTATTCATTGCATATTTATAGCACAAGTATTGCATATGCATGTTTACAGTGTAAAATGATACTGACTTTGGCTTGTGAGTTCATGCTCACCGTTAATTCTGTTGTTCACTCACTTGTGTTTTTCCTCCAGTGGTCTCTTGGATGAGACTTCGAGACATGGAGGGGCAGACAGAGTAGCACTGAAAGAAGCCTCCCACTGCATTGCTGAGACCCAGCGCCACCAGCTCCTACAGTGGTGTGGGGACAGAGACACAAGAATTAGCAAGACACAAGAAAATGATTGTATGTTAATGGTATCAGCAGAATTCATGAGATATTTCATGTGACCTCTGGCTCACCTGGTTACTGTCCACCTTGTATCCATGTTTCAGTGCAAATGTTTTCCCAAGTGATATAGATATGGCATATCCAACGATGGCCAGTGCAAAAGCATCACCAATAACTTCTCCGCAAATGCTCACATCTGGAACACTGGGGGGACTTAAACTAGTGCAAAGGTAGAGGACAAAAAGATCAGTTGGTGCTAACCAAGATGGGAAAATTAGCAAATAAATAATGAACAGCAGTATAACTTCAATCCAATGCTTACCCACTAGGAATTTCACCAACAACTGAAATAGTGTAGTTACTGTTCAAGTGGGCATAGCTTGATATCAGTGTTCCTGCCACAATCTAAAGCAACCGCAGAAAACATACAGACCATAAACACAAACATACACCAAAAAAAGCCACTTTTCACAAGCACATGTCAAACCTTCAATCATTAAAAATCTAGGCAATCATCACCTAGATGTGGACCTAATTATTAGCCAAAAAGATCTCCTTTTTACTGTGAACTGCAGAAAAATGCAGAGGATGCTGATTCAGCTGCTTGGTTCCACTGTGTCTGTGATTTTTTCTTTTTTTTTTTTCCTTAGTGCTGCAACATCATTATCAGCACAGAGCAGAGAGGTGATAGCATATAGCGAGGCCAGAGAGTGTGTCCTCGTGTCAACTGACTGTGATGAGCTCCACTGGGACAGGAACTGGCAGCTTTGGACTGAGGAAGGAGTTGAGTTCCTTGGCTGCAATTAGAAACACCATGGACACAGCACTGACCACCACAGTGGGAAGATGAGTCTGTGGCAGCAAGGAACAAACATCTTTAAGAGTCTGAAAACAAAGAATGATAAAGCAGCAAGTGAGTTAAGGCTTACTACTGCACTCATTAAAACACACATGCTAAACTATGCACACATAATGGTCACTTTAATTCATAATTACGTATAAAAGGACTTTTTCACATTTTTAGCTCATTCTCCAAGTTATATTGTCACTTATCTTATAATGAGTGACTATATAACTACACAAATACAGATTTTCTCACGTTTCCATAAAAGATACTCCCCAAGACCTGTAAACAGACTTTGACGTGTGAAAATTGGTGGAGTGCCCCTTTTTTAAAAAAAAAAAAAAAAGATATCAAGATTGCGAACTTATAAAAAGTCTTCATAAAGGGCTTGAAAAAGTCCATGATAGCGCACCAGACAACTTGCAGCCCTGAAAACCCTTTTGACATTATGAGGAAAGCGTATCAAACTCTTTTCTGTGTGAAGGTAACTGCACTTGGATGTACTTATTTTTCAGAACTTAACTGAGATTTTTTAAAAATCATAATCAGGCAAACTGTTGAAACCGATAATGCAATCAGATCAGTATTGCTGTATCAACAAAAACACAGCAATCAGAGCCAATTACTTGACAGTACTTACATACACCAGTGACAGTGGACCACTAAACCGTGTGGGTGAAACGCCAAAGATGTACTTGAGCTGTGCCACCACGGCATGGCCTGCAGCAGCTGTTGTGTAAGCCCGCACCAGGGGCTCAGACAAGTACGTTCCCACAAATCCAAACTTTACCAAACCCAGTACCACCTATGGAAACAACAATGAATGCATACGTGAGTTTGGCAGCTGTAACAACAAAATAGGACATTATTATTATTTCCGAGGGATGTTGTGTTCAGACCTGAATAAGTCCTCCTAAGACAGTAGTAGCAGCCGCCACCTGCACCCTGTATGAGTCCCGGGCAGTTATGTCCACATCTGCAGTGACGTTGGTCCCATTCATTTTGAGGAAATCCACATCTGGGGCAAGTCTTTCTGTCACACTACCCACCATGATGCTGAGCACAGTGAATGTACCTGAACATAGTAAAAGATAGCAACACATGTTATTACAGAGGTTATTCTGGCCATTGTACAATGTCAATCTTTCTCTCTCTCTACTTGCCAATGGAGATATGACGTGATGTTCCAAAAAAGAAGTAGATTAAAGCTGGATAGAGGGATGTGTAGAGCCCAAATACAGGAGGTAAGGAAGCCAACAATGCATACGCCATACCTGTGGACAGCAGGGGTGTTGTTACACCTGTCTTAGTTTACAGAAAGATATCTTTTTGATGCTATACTATTTTTACTGGCAAATATTCTCCAGCAGGATAATGAATATTTGCACAAACTATTGCTTGTGTATGACAAAGAGCATGGAATAAAGTCAAAATTACACACAAGTTTTGTTCTGCAATATTGTTGATATTTACTCGACCATGATGGCCTATGTCACACCTTGAGGCAGGTGCATTACGCCCACACTGATGCCGGATACGAGGTCTGGCATGCCATAGTCCCAGACTGAGTATTTGGGCAGCCAGTATAATACAGGCAAGCTGCTCACCACACTTCGTTTCAGTTTGGGTACTGTACATCTGGAGGGGATTTGAAAAAAACACAGAGACACAAATCAAAGCCTAATAATGGCGGATATCTGTCTCTAAGTATAAATTTACTGAAGACAGGTCTCTGGTCAGCTTTGTCAAAAAGATCAGAGCTGATATCTACATCTACAGTACAATAAGCACCAAATTCAAAAAAAGTCAAGAGGTTTATCTTACCTTAAGGAGTCTTTAAGCCACTCAGTTAGAGAAAGTTGAGTGTCAGAGTGTGTTTTTCTCTGTGTGACCTCTTCCAGTCGCTGCTCATCTAGCACTTCCCTCTCCACTCTGTATTTCCCAAACCTGCGTTTAGAATCCATTGGCCTGAATCTGTCAAACTCTGCAGTATAGGATTTATTCCAAAGACTCTTGTTTACTGCAAACTGTACACCAAACTGTCTACGAAAAGCAGACGCTCCAGTACTACTCTCACAAGAACAACCGAATCTGCATATATACATCATCATATTGCCTAATGATTAACTATAGTCAGGATGTTGTGCGCAGAGCCTCTTCATGACGACGACGACGGCTGAGCAGAAGAAGCAAAGGATGCAATAATGGTCTTAAAGAGGAAAAAGATTAACTGTGCTGAATTTCAAAGGATGTTTGACAGGTTTATTTCCATCCTCTCTGTTTTTCCACTTACTAGCAAAAGCAAAGCTAATGAACCATGAAATGTCACCTGAGGCTCAAACTACATTGGTCAAGTGAATCTTTATATGGGCTACTTCTGAGCAAAGTATTTAAAGTATGTCAAATTCAAAAAATGTTTTAACTTGAGAATTCCCCAGTGGTTAGTTAATTTCCAAAGTGACGTGTCAGACAGTTAGGTGTATAAATACATTCACAAACTTTATTGTGGTTGGTGCAATAGTCTCAAGAATATGAATGTTAAAGATCAAACTGAATAGACAAGGTCTGATTTTTCAAACATGTGGGCATACAGTAAATACTGGGCCTTTAAGAGGGTGCTTTCATGAAATCTGAGTCCCAGCTGGCTGTGTAATTTCAGTTATTCCAGGGCTTCATGCACGTGACTGAGGCAAAACAAACTGTAATGGAGAATTAGCAAAAATGAAGTACAATATCACGCAGAAGAGAGAAATTATGAACATCAAAATAATTCACAGAATTTGTCACAGTCACTGTTTAAAAACCTAAGCAGTCTGGATCATTCAACCTCCTCTGACCCACTTTCTGTCTGCCACAACACAGTCTATTTTTGGGATAGTGGCTCAGAGGGCCGTAGCAGAGGGGTACATATCTTTGTCTCCTGCAATTGCTCACAGTCACTAACCCCCCTGACTGACAAATTTGGCAACATCAACAACAAATGTCGCCTGATGAAAAACCTGGATATTTACTGGTCTTTTTAGACCAAAGATAACAGCAGACAAGAGGATCTGATGACTTTGGTAAGACTTTTTAAAAGGGGCTTGTGTACTGCATGATATGGTCAGATGTAGTGCTAACTTGTAAGAGTGCACATGCTACTGTATATAGACAATGGTGGCATTTTGCCATATAAAAGGCTAATCAAAAAATTTTGTTCAGCAGAATGTTGGCTGCTGAAATATACATACATGAAAGTTTCCTAAAAGGTTTGTTGTTACCGGGTTGGCTTTCATAAATGCTTTAATAACTCTTGATGGTCAAAACCTTTGTGATGTTGTACTGATTGCTTGGGGTAATCAAGTAAAAATAACTATTGTTAATATTTCACACATATTTTCATGCCAAGAAGCATAAGATTAAGAGGCTATTATATGGTAACGATGGCAGCTCAACTTTGTTTATGACCGTTTTCCTTGTTTTACAGACACAACCTCCTCTCTTGTTGTTCCTAAGTCCATAAAACCTCCTGTGTAACTTTGTAAATATTATTATTATTATCACTAAAAATAAGTTGAAGCAAAATGGATCTTACAGCCAAACATGGGTTGGTGCTGCTGGACCAGTTGAGGAGGATGAGGGAGACTGAGAACCTGACAGATGTGGTACTGGTGGCTGAGGGCATCAGCTTTCCCTGTCATAGAGTTGTTCTATCTGCCTTCAGCCCTTACTTCCGTGTTATGTTCACATGTGGCCTTCGTGAGTGCAACAGTAGAGATATATTCCTGCGTGACACCCCTGCAGACAGCCTGGCTCTCCTCTTGAACTACATGTACTGCTCAGATCTTCCTCTCAACAACTCCAATGTACAAGGCATCTCCATTGCAGCTTTTCTCCTGCAGATGGATGACGTCTTCACTCGCTGTCAGCAGCACATGACTGAGAACATGGATGCCTCCAATTGCCTTGGCGTGTATTACTTTGCCCGTGACCTGGGTGCAGAGGAACTGGCTGACCATGCCCAGCGCTTCCTGAGGCAGCACTTTGTCCAAGTCTGCCAGAGTGAGGAGGTCCTGGAGCTGGAGGCTCATCAGCTGGGGAAGCTCCTGAGTTCGGATGACCTTAATGTTTCCCGTGAAGAGACCATCCTGGATGTGGTCCTTAGCTGGGTCAAACACAGCACTCTGATGGATGGAGAGGTTCGTATTCGGCACCTTCCGGAGCTCCTGAGGAAGGTCCGCTTGCCACTGATAAGCCCTGACTATTTAAGAGAGGCGATGAAGAGAAACACGGCCCTGCTGGCTGATGCTGAATGTCTAGAGATGGTGAAAGAAGCCTTGGAGGCCACAGGGATGCATCCCTCAGCTGCACCACGTAAACTAAAGCTGCGGTACGGCATGGAGACCACAGATTTGCTGCTCTGTGTTGGTAATGACGGTGGTGGGATTAGGTCAAGATATGGCAACTATGCTGAGCGCAGCTTTTGCTATGCCCCATCCACAGGAAGAACCTACTACATCACTTCACCTCGCTACGGAGAGGCTCTGGGGTATGTGTGTGCTGGGGTTGTAACTGAAAGAAATGACATTATTGTGGCAGGAGAGGCAGGTGTGCGCAGAATGGCCCGACAGAAGGTCATGAATGTTGAGATCTACAGGTAAGATGAATATCAAGTGATACATTTGACAATTCTGCATTTGCTGGCCCCACACATATGGTTGACAGATTGTTGTCTTGGGCTGCAGGTACAAGGTAGAGGCCCAAGGAAGCTGGGAGCAACTGACTTCAGCAGAGTACCGAGATTCTTACGCCCTGGGATCACTGGGTGACACTCTGTACCTGCTGGGTGGGCAGATGAAGCTGAAGAACCAGTTTCTAATCACTAACTGTGTGGAGCGATGGTCTCTGCAAGGTGGACCATGGCGGAGTGCAGCACCCCTGCCTATGCCTTTGGCCTATCACAGCGTGGTCAGAATGAAAGATCGCCTTTATGTGATAGGTGGTCGAACCCCACAGGTGATGTGAAAACACCTACACACGTGTTCATTTCTTAGGAATTATTAAAAAACCCGCATTCAGTTTGGTTCAGGTGAAATCTAGAAAATGTTAACACATTTAGTAAGAGCTCTTACAGCACTAGTATGTGACTCCTGTCTGACTGCATCTGCTCCGCTTTATCATATGTTCCCTCCCCTTCAACCATCCAGTCATACAGGATGGATGATGAGCCTGACCGTCTTAGTAACCGCCTTCTGGAGTATGATCCAAACACAAACAAGTGGACAGAACTAGGTCCCATGAAGTACTCAAAGTATCGCTGCAGTGCTGTGGTACTCAATGGTGAAATTTTTGTGATGGGTAAGAACATTTCTTTGGTTAATCTTGCTCATAAATCGGTCTATTTCAATGCATATTAATTCAGATTTTTTCCGTTTTTTTATTTTAATCATGTTGAAGTACACGCATAGACACAGTGTTTTCATGAGTCTGCTAAATGATTTGAGTTGCACTGATTTCTGTTAAACTTTGTTTGATAACCCAATTTTGCCCCTACAGGAGGAATTGGGTGTGAAGGTTTGGACCGTGGACAATCACGCCACTGCCTCGATGCTGTGGAGATCTACAACGCGGATGGAGATTACTGGAGGGAGGGCCCTCCTCTCCCATGTGCACAACTCTCTCTGCACTCAAATGCCTGTAATGCAGGAGTGGTGGGAGGCAAGATTTATGTGTGTGGATATTACAAAGGAGCAGGTAATGAAACAAAATCTATATCCAATGAAAGAAAGACATTTGAAAGAGGTTCCCAAGTGAGTGTAATAACTCTCTCTGTGTCATAAAAACCCTCAGGTCGTCATGATGATATAACAAAGGACATTTTAGAGCTGGACCCTTGGGAGAACCGGTGGACAGTGGTGGCTCGGCGCGCTCTGATGCACGACAACTATGACGTCTGCTTAGTGGCAAATCTCAACCCCAGAGGACTCATGTCCCCACCTGCAGACTTAGTAAAACTGTGACACCCCTGTCAGATCAGATCAAAGTCTGTTTGGGCAAATTGGTGAAGGAAATTAATTATTAATTATGAATTATTAATGCACTTATCGCTGGGCCAAAAGCATTCATTTTTCAAGCAGAAAAGATGTTAGTGCTCTGGATGAAAGAGGATCTGCAGTTAATGATTTGCACGTTGTTGAATGAGAATAGAAAGATAATTCTGTAAATAAGTTATTTTTGTTGCTTTTTTATTTTATTGTGTAACATCTGCAGACTAGATTGCTCATCTGAAACCTGCAGCTGTGTGTTTCATAGCTGAAGTAGTATTATTAGCAACACCGGGAATTTCCTTCAACATTAAACAGATATGAATTATGGTTAGAATTATGAACTTCTGCTTCCGTGCAAATTAAACCAAATTGCAAAGAATTTGAACTGGTTTTACAGGTAAATGTTACAGCTTTAATGGCTAAATGACTAAGGGAAATTGACACTGGCAGACCTAGTTCATATATAAAATAATTTTTATTTATATAGTTTTTCAATATCTTTTTGTTCATTAATTTGTTAATTCAATTAATCAATTTGCTCTTTTTTGAGGTATGCTTGCTAAAGCAGAATAAAAATTTTTTTGTGCTAATAAATATGCACCTTAGCAATGTTATGGAGCATGGTTTTAGTGGTTTGAACACGGACACTGTTCTTTTTAATTTATACTTTAAATGTACACTTGCCAGTTTCTAAGGTACACCTGGTTCCAACTCAGGCGGTCTTACACACAAGTCCCTCAATAAATCCTGCCCTATGAAGATTATCTTGTTTAGTTTAGTTTCGTTTATTTTTTTTAGAAAACTGTTTTAGAATGTTGTTAATTAAGTTTCTGATCATTTTTGGAGTCTGTAGTTTGTGGAGCTTTGGGAATGTAGTGCATTATGCTGAGAGGTGTTTCTAATAATTAGTCTACCCTCACTGATATAAATATGGTGCACAAAAACACCTGTCAGTATAACAGTGGAACAAGAGGGAGGGTCTCTATTGATGACATGTGTGGGAGGTGACATAAAGAGGAAATTTTCAGGAGACTGTATGACAAAGTACTTACTATTTCTACAACACAGTGTATCAGAATTGTAACATGTTTCACAGAAATTATATGGCAGATAAATGTTGTTCACAGTAATTATGTAAGAGAATTATGATTTGTTTGCAAGCCTTTCAGTTTATTTTCAATGTCAAGTCAGCAGTATAAGTAATGAATAAGTTAATTTTAAAAAGTCATCAGAGATGATTAACTGTTAACTGCAATATTTTTTTGATCAGTGGACAAAAAAGAACAAGTTAAAAAAAAACTTTAAATATGGGTCATTTTTAGCGGGTCACTCTGTCCTTAACTTACTTGTCACTAGTAACTTTTTTTTACATCTCTCCACAGCTCTTCCACCAAAAGTATGAGACAAAAAAACATTTCTCAATGTGTTAATTCTTTCAAAAGAGTGAATCCACAACTAACAGAACATAGGCCACAAGTAATAATATAAATGATGAGAAACATTTTTGGCTTTTATTGCCCTGTTTTCCAAAAAATAAGAAAACTCAGAACACTACACTGTTTTGAGTCCTTTACACATCCTCTAAAAGCCTATCACCGAATCACAGTCCACGTCAAACAACTGCCAGAAGCCTTCAGGTTTCACCAGGGTCCCCATCTTGGACTCAGCTGTCACGTTCTCTAAGATGGATTCGATTCCTCCGAGGCACGCAGAGCTGTTGCTGTCCTGAGACCAGCAGCTGAGAGGGGTGATGTGACATCCCGAAGCTGTACTGGACATCTTCTCCCTATTCAGCGGTATCAGGCAGTCTGGGTTAAGACTGTCCCGGCTGGTTACTGTGTTCAGATCATGGAGCTCACGGAGACGTGTTGAAATTCTCTGCTGTTTGTTACAGTTCATCAGAGGTTGACTGTTTTCATCTGGGACAGTGCACTTACTTCTCTGTGAGAGCACCAGCGGTCTCTTTTTCCGCCTCCTATGGCCTTTGAGAATGAATTTCCTCTCTCCAATGCTGCAGCTGGGATCCTGAGGAGGAACTTCCACCTGGTTGTGTTCAAGGTTGTACGATGTACATGTAAGCTGTGTGCCTTCAAGCTTGTTGTCCTGCAGGATGTTAGAGCATGACTGATCCGGCCCTGGCAACGTTTGGATGGCGCTGTCAATCACTCTCTTAGGACTGAGTTTGGCTGGATGCTCTGAGACTAGGGTGCTGAGCAGCTTCAGGGCCTCTTCAAGCATGTTTTGTTCTCTCTGCTGTTCCTCTCTCAGACTCTCAAGACTACTCTTTAAGCTTTGCAGATTTGAACCAAGTTCTGCTGTGGTGTCTCCAGTCTCAAGGATAAAAATGAACAGTTATTCTCATGACTAATCAGAAACATTTACTAGCAACCAAAATCTGTTTTTATGTCATTGAAAATGCAGCTGCCTACGCCATAAGCGAAATGCCATTCACCTTTTTCACCCTTTCCCCCAGCTCTGTCATCACCTCCTTTTGGGAGTTCACTGTGTTTACCAGAGTCTCAAACTGCTGGGAAATGTCACTCTGAAGAACATTCAGATGATTTTGCACTGGGATGAACGGATAAAAAGATAAAAAGTCAATAAACGGAAAAATTTATGGACCCATATAGTAGTTTTACAAAATTAGATGAGCTTATGAGTGACCAATGTTTGATCACTGGGCAAAGAGCGCCATCTACTGACGACAAGAAATGTTTGCTCACTGCCTTTTTTACTAAATGAACCAGATCTACAATATGCACAGTGCAACTTTAAATTAATACATGACAGTCCTTTAAAAAACTTACATGTCGATGCAAAATTGTCAAATTTTTCAAGGACAGTTTGGCACACAGCAATATTTCTCCCGACCAGTTGTTGGATCTGAAAAAACATTGCAACATTTTTTAACATGTTACATCTCGAGGAAAGGAGCTGTATAATCGGTGAAACAAGAGAATAGCTGCCTACCATCACTTACATTGTTGAGAGTTTCTCTAGTATGTTGACATTCTTTGGCAAAAAGATCACTGTTAAAGAACAAGGACAGATTGTGGAAAAGTCCCAGGTAATTAGGGACATTTTTATGTAGTTTTTATCCTTAGTCCTTATTTTTTTTTAATTCCTTTTTATCTAACTCTTAATTGTATTTATATAATATCACACCATTTATTGTATTTTAGCGCTGTGCTTGCCAATTTTTTATTTATTTTAAATGTGTTTTATATATGTACAGTATAAACAATGATGTGAAGCACTTTGAGGTTTGTATTTATGAAAGGTACAACACAAATAAAGTTTTTTATTATTATGTTTATAAATCCCAAAAGCACCTGTCATTTTTTTCTTTTGCCTTTTTCTTGTCCTCTTCAAATTTATCCAGTATCCCAAAAGCTCTGGTTTTGTCCTTCAGTTCTCCAAACAGGAGAGGTTTAGTGTGATAACTGCTTGAAAACTTTGGGTCACTCCCCTAAACAGAGACAAAGGTTGAGAGATATAAAACATACATAACTATTTTTCACGATATGAGAGATGATTTATAAAACTGTACGAACCTAAGGTCTCTTATCTAGGTTACATTTTCCTTTCAAAAGCCTTATCAGTTTCATACAGACAAACATGAATGCATTGTATCATGGACTTGATACTGAAACACCTATTCTTCATACCAACAACAATCCAATTCTGCCATGAAGCACAGCTGCTCATTGATTTGCGACATTGCACACAATGGCCCAATACAACCTGAGATATTACAGCGGTGGATAACTCAGTCAAACAGACACTACAAAATCTCTCATGGGATACATTGTTATGGCCCTGTTATGTGTTGTCGTTGAAATGGTGGTTGCATTTTATCTATTTAGATCAGCATAATGTTAAGATGACACTCTAAAAGGATATATAAACTTACTAAAGTAAAGCACAAATATGGTAACACCCTAATGACTTCTCTTGGTTTTTTTGACATTTCTCAGAGAAGAGCATCCCTGCAAATTTCTAGAGCTTTAGCTGTTTCATTAGGCCTGTTAGTCAGCTCACTTGTGAATATACTTTGTGTAACCTATATGTAAGTAATAACAGTATTTAATCAGCGGGACTGCCTTCTTCGTGCATCCAGGAGATCTCACTGCCTCACCAATAACCACCTACAAGATGAAGCTGATAAATCTCACCTCTTGTGAACTTTGCTGGGAGGTCCTGGATGACAAACTCATATCCTGAGATGTGCCCTGAGAATTTTCAGGCCAAAACTGAGACCCGAAGAATAACTGAGAGTCTGTGAAGCTGGAGAAGCCACTGGTGGCCACATTCCTGTTGATTTTTTTGACCCCACAAGGTTTGATAAGTGAAGAAAACACAAACACAAGTTTTTTTTCGACCTTCAGTCTACAGCCCAAATATATTCAGGTTTTTTTTTGTCACGTATGACAAAAACAAAGAATCAAATCCTCACATTTGAGAAGCTAGAACCAACATATTATCAAAATAGCTGTCATTTTACTATCTGTCGATTCAGCTAATCGACTAATTTATGCAGCTCTTTATCTAGGTCATGATATTGTGATCATGTTTACTGTTTTCAGATTTAAAACTAATGACAATAGACTCATATATTTACAGTAGGTGAGAACTAACAGGTTGAGGTTAGTTAAGTATGTGAGCTAACCACCTGCTTCCAGTTGGGATGCTGAGCATTTCCTTTATGTTCCTTATATGATTCATTGCTTTTGGTTACCTGTTTGTAAAGATAAAAAGTTAGTAGCAGTTTTAGCGAGCTATGTCTTCTTAACAGCATCACGACAGCAGCTGACACATGTTTTGGAGTCATGCAAATTAGCCTAGTTAGCATTAACCTAATGTAGAAAAAGCTTCATTAGCTAGTTGTCTTAAATTAACATAGTCAATTTAAAATGAGGTAACCATTGACTGTTAAGCTAGGAAGTTTATCGAACCTTTAACCGAACGCCTGCCACGTTAAGAATAGTAAAGTACAGTGGTTATCGTGGATTAAATACTTTAAAAATCTGACTCACAGTTAAAGTAGGCAGTCAACAGGCAGAAACGAGTATTTAAATCTCCCGCCATACGTCCTTCCAGAGCGAGGCTTGGCTGCATTCAGGTACCGTCGAAAAAGTCTAGCTACGACCTTGTAGGACCAAAACAAACGTCGAAATAACGCTGGGGCGGTTATTTGTTTTGCGGAGAGATTGTATTTAGTATATGTATTTATTTATTTATGTGCTATATTGCTTTATAAAAAATCATTTCTCCAGCAAGTACATCATGTAGACACAGTTTATGAGTTTTTTTTAAGACGTTTTCTATCCAAGTAGGGATAAATCAGTTTGTCATTACGTTCTTTGAATGCATAACACAGCTGCTGGTGGGCATTTTGCTTAGTCAGTCAGTTGGTTAGTTTTTTGTGTGAGTTGTGGAAAACTTTCTTTGGCTTCACCACAGCGTTAAAAACATGGGGTTAAAAACAACACAAGACGATTGGCATTGACAATACAGGACGATGATGAAGTGGTACATTACCATTGCTTATTTCATAAATGTGGGTTAACTAATATAACTGGATTACCAAAGCTACCATGGGGCCCCAGACCCAGTGGGGCCCCAGTTCACTTTGTGAAAATTGATATGTGTGTGTTTGTTTGTATTTTATCATCTGAATTTGCACCACTAAAGTAAAATATAGACAAAGGTAGGCTTCACATTATTAGCTAATTCTCTGGCTCTGTGTTGTAGAGGAGTCCTATGTCAAATTTTAGTTTTAAGAACTGTAGTATTTTACTCACATGATGCATATTCCTTATATACTTCCCTTTAATCAAATTACCATAAATTAAACCCAAATTTAGAAGTTCTCCAGTTTAGAAGTATTGGCTACACTGGATTTATAGGAACGTAGAGACAACAGGATACGTAAACATTGCAAACAGGTGGTTGGTGCATCAGTAGGGTGTCGGAAACAAATTTATGCTCTTGGGCCCCCAGACAGGTGAATCCAGCCATATTAATTGCGACCTCTCATACTGTGACCTTTAGTTACACAGATGTAACTAAGATCATCAGGTGCAATGACACTATACTGGTAAAGACACATGACTAAGTAATGCTGGCTTACTGGCAAATGTAATGGAGCCATCATTATTGTTATCAATCACACCTGTGGTTTTCCTATTGTGAGAAAAAAGTCTATTAATGCAATATTATTTCTTATACTATAGGCTACCAATATAATATATTGCATGTCCTATTATCGTGAGAGGAAAACAACCAGTAATGGAAGTACTGGCCAGCATTTCCACAGCATATTTAGGCATGCAATCAAATAATATGACAATTTTGATTCAGAAGTAATTCATCTTGTAATCAGTTTCAACAATATTTCATTTCATTCAATTTCATTCACATTGCAATGACATTAATTGAAGAAACATAATGATATTCAATACTTTTTTTCTTTTAATGTCACACTATTGTATTTAAAATGTGCTTTAGTGATAACATTTTCATTGACAATATACAGTATTCTGTCCTCAGTTTTCTGACACTCACTTTATGACACACCAGGATTTTAATTTACACTTAGATTTTATTGTTATGCTTTTTTATAACTCATTCCAGTTGTAGTAAAAATCCATGAAAATTTCTGAATTCAAAAACTGCAAAAGAACTGCAATAATTGGAGCCTGACTGTACTGACCCTTTAATGTAAATTAAAGACAAACGGCGCTTTTTTATTTTTTGTATTACTAGTTATCACAAAAGAAGGAAGAAATCAGACTAATAATCAGGTGCACAATTGAGCGTTGTGTTATATGAACACACTTGAGGGGCATCCGTGAGAACAACCACAGGGAAAAAAGTGTGACAGTAGGAATTCCTGATACATGAGTAAGTAAAGATTTAGTTATGTAGCACTTTTCAATACAAAAGTTGCAAAATGCTCAATAATTGAAGTATTTAGCACAAATGAGATGATGTCAGCAATGTAACTAACTTCAGCGACCGCTTTGACTCAATGAGAGGATGGAGGTCCAAGAAATGTTTTTAATTAATTTAGGCTTAAATGGTGAGGTTTTTATTGGCCTCGAAAGTGCTCAAAAGACCTAACAGCCACTCCGGGACCTCTGACCTCTGATATCAATTCAACTGGACTTTACTTGGGACTTTCTGGTGTTGGCTGCTAGAAAATTATCAGCATGAAAAACAAATCCAATCAGTCTCTTAAAATAAAATTCTAGGCATAAACAGACTGAATTGTGTTTTCTGAAGCTTTAGATAAAAATGAACATGTAGATGTGCAGGGATAAGCAGTGAAATAGGCCTTTTCTTGCCATCTTGACTGGAGGTATTTAAATTTATGCAGGGATACATTACAGGAAAAAACGAAAATATTGTACTGTAGATGACAGTTGTTTGATGGTAGCTATGATTACTCGAGACCACCTAAATCCTGACTAGGGATAGTCAGGCTTGTGTTAATGAGGAAAGTGACAAAATTCCAAGTGATCTCGACTCATAACCTCTGTGTTATATACGTTTAAGTTTATTCTGTTGATTTAATGCCATCTACAGGAGAGGTGCCATCGTGATAATGCTGGTTTTGCTTGGTCTTGCACTTGTCCTCTGGCAGCTGCGTATTTAAGAGTTGTCATAACTTGAATGATGTCAAACAAGAATCGGGCATCCAAACATTATGAGTATCTGTTCCAGTTCATCAGAATAACACGCCTCTCTAGCGGTGCGAGAAAAGCAACAAGTCCGTCGACATAGGACGGCAATGAAGGATCAGTAGGTGGGACACCAAACAGGCCAACAAAGGATGACGGGTGGATGTTAGCAGATGTGACGGCTGAGAGTGAGTCGAAAACAGACTTCCAAAAAGAGGGAGATAGGGCGGAACAAGTCCATAAACGCTGGGGAGATGTGCTGGTCCGAGGCGACACTGATCCCAGTTTGGGATTAGCGCCAGGATAGATGCGAGCTAGCGTCAATTAAGCAGAGAGACAATTGGGGTTTTATTCTGAAAATCGCACCCGGAAGTGTATGTGCCAAATGAAAACCAGTATCTGTGAGCTCCGCGCTGCGGGATTATCTGCGTCCGTCCTGCGGGGGTGTGTCGGTGACAAATCTGACAACAAGTATAAGTGGCTGTCTGGTGACATCTGCGGCGGACGAGACCTGTGCGTTGATTGAACCACGCCCAGGAGTTTGGTCAGGCCAAAGCCTGGTGTTCGGCGGGTGAGTTAACTTTCCGCTCCGCTGTGTCCATGAATGTGCAGGTGCTCAGTCTGTGGAGGTCAACCCCGACACCCGCTCATGTGAGACCGATTTAATCAGATTAGCACTTCTGCCTCTGTGACGCTGACACAGTTGTATAGGCTCCGACCGCGGGAAACAGTCGCGGTGTAACTTCACGCCGGTGACAGGTGCTAGCTAGCTAAACACCTCGGACGTATCACTTGACTGAGGTTGGCACATTTCAAGCCTTTTTTTCTGAGACATTGCCTGTGTTGCTCAACGCTTTGCCCTTGAATTAATTACTTAGCATTGAAAAGGGAAAGTGTAAAAGCTGAGAATTGATACGCAACGTGGCCACACATCTCTTTTGTTGAAGACTGTCCGCTCATGAATATTCACACTCTTGTGGTTCTGTCTTTGCTTTTCTGACTGGCCCAATTTTAACACAGCAAGAGAATTGAACTTGTCCAATGCAACGGGATATCAGCCAAATGAAAGCAGTTAGAATAGCTTTTTATGTTTAAAAGAGTTGAGAGAGTTGGACATTCACCTAAGAACCCTGGTGCTATGCATTGTTTTGGGACAAATGGAGGGGAGCGAGACCTGTAGATGGACGTTAAATGATGAAAGAGATTCACAAGTGACCTAACCTTGCAATACATCTTAAAATTATTAATAGCTCTGAGTAGGGTTAAAGATTTTAGGAGACTTGCGTCAGTGCAATATCCAAGATTTGGACTGTGCTTTTCTTAATACCTTAATTTGAGAAATATAAACATGTTTTTTACAAGACCCCTTTTTTTTTTTTTTTTTTTTTTTTAAAAACAAAAGAAGCCGAATTAAAACAACACACGTTGTCTAAACACAAGAAGTAACAAAAGAGTGTCGCCTAAATAAAGTACAGTCTAAACTGAGTAAATTGTGATTTAAATCACTGCACATTTCATCGAAGAATAAGCCTATGAATCTGACCCGGCATTTGCTGTCAACTTTCAGTAGTTGACAGTTTTCAGGTCTCACTGCTACACATGTAGCATGTCTACATCATTCCTGCCCTGAGGCTTAATGAAGTTATTCTGCTTATCCTTAAGATGAACTATGTGTAATACGTTTATTGAATTAGATAAATGTTCGACCAGTCGGAATCTTATTTGATCATTCTTCTTTCTTGTGGGATAAATAGGGTAAAGGTATGTGTCCTCCTATGTGCCCAGTGATGTGATGTGTTTCTAATCCTGTCTGTTTGATCTCCAAGGGTTCGAACATGGCTCTGTCATTCCTTCTGGTCTTGGCTGCCACTGTGATTCTTATCAGACCTGAGACCCGTGTAACTAAGGTAAGAAGAAGAATGTTATTCAGCCAAAGGGCCAGTAGGTTTTTTTTTTTTTTTTTTCTTTTTTTCCCCCAGGCTTCACTCATTTGATAATCTGTGAATGCTGCTGTTTACAGGCCTTACATCAGAACTCACTGGAGTGCTGTGGCGAGAAACAGAGAGTGAACAATTCATGTTCAAATGACACTCACTGTGAACCAGGTAATGTGGATGTTTTGATTGGCTTACCACTGACAGACAGATGCGATCGAGGTTATCAGCTATATGCAGAATGTCACTAAAAGTTTTTACCTTTTAACATGATCTTTATTTCATTACCACCACTTTGTAGAGTGAGATTAGTGGGAATGAAAGGATATTCTGGTCATCAATTAGTCTATTTTTTTTATTACTAAATTGGTCAAACAAAATGCATAGAGCAGATCCTTTGACTGTTCAACATTTAAGAGTTTTAGTGTGTGTGTGTGTGTGTGTGTGTGTGTGTGTGTGTGTGTGTGTGTGTGTGTAGATTAATTTATAAAAGACACAGTTACTTAAATTTTGTTTAAGCAACGTAATATCATTTGGTATTGATGAACAGAATTTTCTGTTTGGACTGCTTCTCCTTCTGTGTATGAGGTGTTTGGTCAAGTTAAGAACTATTCAGATTATTCACCATATGAACTCAGATGAAAGATTTACTAAGCGATTCACTACCTTTGGATAAATGTATGCTGTTCGTCATTGTGGAGGTGCAAACGTCTTCTGGGTCTGACCAGGGTAAAGTGCTCAACAACGAACCAAGCTGGCCCCAGTGACATCTGAGAAATTATAGGAATTGATTTTTGTGAGTTGTACTGCAGCTGGTGGCACTTGCCGGTGTGCTTGTAAAATTGCAAAAATGGTTGTATGAGCGTGGTCTTCATTGGTAATAGATTGTTGCTAGAGAAACTGGCTGGTCTACAATAGTGTAAGTGACAGCAAGTGTAATACAGCATCAAAACTAAGAGTCTGCAGCCAAGCTGAAGGCACTGTGAGGCTGTGCTTTGTGCTCAATGCTAACATCAGTATGCTAACATGCTGGTGTTAAGTAGGTTTTATACCATCATCATGATGTTCACCATTTTAGTTTAACATTTGCTAATTGGCGCTAAACACAAACTACAGTTGAGACTGATGGGAATATGATATTATTTATGCTAGTACTCATTAAAAAAAGGTACTGGACTAATTGGAACTTTGACATGAAGAGATGATGAAAAGCCAGGGGCCTACGAAAGTGATTACAATTCACCTGAGGGGGGGGTCTTGAACATGTGTAGCAAATTTCATGGCAACCCATCCCACAGCTGTTCAGATATTTCAGTTGGGGCCAAAGTGGTGGACTGACATTGTCGTCCATAGAGCCATGCTGCTAACATGGTTGCTAACATAGTTATTTGAAACTGTTAAGACTCAGTCTCAGAAACACTTATTTTATACATAATGTAGCTGATTTTGTCTGTACAATTGGATTTCATGACTAATCATATAAACCCATACATATGCTTTTATACCATGACTGGAAATACAGAATTCTCACTCCTTCATCAACCACTGAAAGACATAGACACTGATGTATTTAGAAGAATATACATTGAATATGAACCAAGAGCAGATTATTATTGAGACACTCAAACATTTCACTGGCAGTTGTGTTGAGTTGTGAATTTAGAGTGAAAAATACAACAGTCTTCTGCATGCTCTAGGAACAGGGTGGAACGATTGAGAAGGAAGAAAAAAGTTAAAATAAAGAGTGAAAAATGAAAGTGCCTGCCTTGCTCCTGTACTCATGTTACCCTTTATCCTTTGCAACTTGTAAAAAAGAAAACATTGTGTTGTTGTTTCAGCATTAGCTAGGGAAAATGTTTGTTTCATTTATCACCCACCAGTAAATGCACTATAAATACACCAAGTACAGCCAAGTAATGAACATTTTCTCAATCGTATAATAAACATATATATTCTTCTTTTGAATTCCTCAGGCTGCTTCTTGCGTGTCCTTGAGAACAGCAACACTGTTTGCATATTCTGTGACTCAGCAGCTGTGGATGTGGAGAATGTAACAGTCTGCACCTACAGTAAGGACCGGGAACTGTTCACTCACTGTTTTGGATATGATAAAAATCTGAATGTTTTAGGGGAATGTGTGTTTTAATTTGCATTTTTTTTTTGTCCACACTAGACTACACAGCGGAGCGGAAGAATCATACAACTGTAACTACTGTCATTCCTAAAATTGGTAAGAGATTATGTCATTACAGACCGATTCACTAATTTTCTTATGTATAATAAATCTTGACCGGTACTGTGTCTGCAAGTCTGAATTATTAGAAAAACTGTTAATTCAGTTTTAAGGATCAATGAGGGTCATATTGTGATTAGTTTGAAATGTAAGTTAAAGAGAGCAAAATACTTCAGGTTTACATGGGCGGCAAGACATGTATGACGAAAGAGCAAATGTCTGCAGCAGCCAATAAGATATTTATCATATTTCTCATCATCTGCTTCCTGTTTTTGTCTTGTGTTTTTGAGTAGGAGGGCCAGGCGTGGCAGCCTCCCTTCTTCTGGGAACACTGTTGATCAGCTTGTTCCTGATCCTGTCTGTTGCCTCCTTTTTTTACCTCAAACGCTCCAACCGACTCCCAGGCATCTTCTACCGCCGCAACAAGGGTAAGCACTGAAATTTAAACCTTAAGTATGAATCTTCACAGCTCCTGCTGACCCAGCACGCCCATTAAATCCTATGTTATACAGCATGGAAGTGCTTGAAGAACGCGGGAAAACACAACAGTGATATTATTTGAGTTTCAGTCGGTCAAACTCAAATGTAACATTATTTTGTGTTCTTTTACAGCTTTCATTTTCCAACCAAGTGAGACAGTAAGTTGATGTTATTGTTTGTTCATAGCTAATCACACACTACAGTACATTCAGAGATTCGTGTGGAGACTGAGTATCTGTTAATTGTAACCTCAGCAATGTCCTGCGGTAGTACAAAGACATTATTTATAAATGTTTGTCTGTAAGGGATAGTTAAAATTCCATTGTTTTTTTTTTTTTTCCTTCCAGGCTGTCATGATCCCCTCCTCATCAGGTAAACCACCTCTCTGACCTTGCTGAACAGGTTATAGTATTACGTGAAGCTATTGAGTAATGCCAAGCAGTCAAAATATTACCTGGGACTATTTGGCAATGTTGGATGAGGAGTGTTGTATTTTTGAGGACTGTTGTAGTAATGACAGGCTTGTATTCACAAAAAAAATGATCTTGCGTATAAAAGCTGTTCTTAAAAGCACAAAATGTGCTAAAAGTTAGCTCGAAGATGCTATGAAAAATTCCAGCGCATGTCACCTCCCGTTTTTCTAACAGATGATGATGATATGATGTTGTGTTTCTTTCTTTCTTTCTTCTGAAGTGAGGAAGCCAAGATATGTCAGAAGGGAGCGGCCCTCTGCAACATCAACAGTGAATAGTGCCACCATACCCACCACATCCACTACTCAAGTGTATAATGTGTAGGACGAGGGTTGGAAGTGCTGGTGCAGGTAGGAGAGGAAGCTCAGGAATGATGCTACATTTTATTTATCAAGCGTGAAGAAAACCAGTTGAGTCGTACAGAGGTGGCCAAATTTAACTAACTGCTGGCGGTGCATCTTTTTGACACAGTCTTTGACTTTGAATTATTTTTTTTTTCTTGTTTTTGTTTTGTTTTTTTAAAATAAGCAGACACACAGTAACTAGAAGATCCCAGTAAAGATAGGTTCAGTATTTCTCTGCAAATTTGAAACGTTGCAGGTGGGTTTGTATTTTCCATCCACTCGTGCAGCACTGCTGTGATGAATAGATTCATCACTCAGAATCACTCCTTGGTTTTTAAGTCTAAACACTGTCATTAAACAGTTTTTATCCGCTGTGTGACTGTGTGTTGGGTTTCACAGATATGTGGACCTGTCTGTTAAGGGAATAGCTCCACATTTATGGAGAAATATGCATGTTTGCTCTCTAGCTGCAAGTTAAATGAGTAGATTGACATCACTCTCGTGCCTGTATGGAAAATCTGAAGCTACAGCTAGTAGCTGCTTGGCTTAGCATGAAGACTGGAAACGGGGGGAAACAGCTAGCCTGGCTCTGTCCAAAGGTATGGATCAAACAAACGATATGTAAAGTGTTCATTCGGAGGTGCTGGAGGTGGATTGTGATATCCTTGGTCAGAGCCAGGCTAGCTGTTCTCTCCTATTTCCAGTCTTTATGCTAAGCTAAACTAGCATCCCTGGCTGCAGGTCCATTTTTAACAGACAGAAGACTGGTATCAGTCCTCTCAACTTGGCTATTCTTTTAAGTGATGGGTTTCATAAACACAAGGATCTGTCTTTTTAGACCGGTTATAGGAATAGAATCAGCGACCAAGTTGAGCAACAGTGACACTGATCTTTGGGACAGAGCGACTGCCCAGGGATGTTTGATGGAAGCTTGTTTATGAGTTTGCGAATTAGGATTTTTTTTTTTTTTTTTTTAACTTGTGTGATATTTATTTGCATATTGTAACAGTGCACTGAATTTTACTGATTAGAATCAGGCCAACAGAATAAATTATGTGTTTAACAGCATTAGAATTCTTCCAGTTGTAGGGAGAGTTATTGTAGGGGCTGTTTGATGATTGTTTGATGGACTTTGTATTTTTATTATTGTTTGTATTTATTATTTTTGTGGGCACAACCAAGGTGAATGTATTTCACATGTACAACAAATCGTGCATTGGCGTTACATGCATCATTTATTACATTCCACAGCAAACCCACTCACATCCTGATAGAGGTCATTTTCAACAACAAAATCATGTTTTGGTTTTTTTTGTTTGTTTGTTTGTTTTTCATAGGATGTTCTGTGATCCTACGAAAACAATTAAAATACCAATTTTGTTCCATGAAGTAAAGTTTAATTCCAATAGATTTTTCTCTCAAAACATACAAGTTTTAAAACTTTCTGCACTTTATTTGTGTGAGGTCAAAATGTTTAAATAACTTGCTGCCATCAAGTGTGATTGAGATTGTTTTGTTGTATAACTGGCAACATTATTGTTGCATTGTGAACATTACTTGACTACTATTACCTTTGCCAAATGTTGTCTGAAGAAAATGGCTCATACTGTATGCCATTACTGTGATTACTGTGCCATTATGAGCTTTAAATGCAGCCAGGAAACATTAAGTCATGACGTGATGAATAATTGGGTATTTGAATAATATCCAGTGGCCTTTACTGTACATAGTTCGAAACCAAGGCTCGTTATCCAAGTTTTATTTGCCACGTGGTATTTTATTTCATCTATTTTTATATCTTGACAAAACCAAGGCTGTAAAAACTAATTTCCACCCTCAGTATATGTGGAGCAATCTGAAGTGAACCAGATAAAAGGCAGCAATCATTCCATGAATATTTCCCTTTTTTCTTCATGTTTGCTGTTGTACAGACAGCCATAAGCTGAATACATGTACATATTGTTTTATACAAATGAAGTATTGTTTTTTGTAATGATGTACATATTCTAGTTTCAGTGCCATGAAGAATGTTTTGAAGATATCGATTGTTTGCAGAAATAAAGCACCTTTCAATAATCGCTGTTTCCCTCTGTGCAGTTACATGAACTATCATACTTCTGTTTTTGTTTAAATGACACCAGTTAGCTGAAACCAGATATTGTTCAAAGACATCAAAGAATAATTTTGAGATGTTTCTTTTGTGATCACTGATTGTAATAGACCATGCTTGGTTATTGAATAGATACCTACCAGGTAGTCACATAACCTAATAAGGAAAATTTAAAAATTAACATTATACACATCAGAAACAAAGGTAATACATTTCTTTATGTGCACTTGAGGGTATCTATATCCAAACTAAAGGGAAATTTACCTATGTAAGTTTTAATGCTCTGATTTTCATCTTAGGGAGACATATTTGTGTAGAAACTGATTTTGCAGTCCAAAATAATTTTGGATAACACAATACTGCTTTTGTTTCCGGGTGAATTTAAAAGCTTATTTCCATTTAAAACAAGAATCTCAAGATTTCTTGATTTTGATGCTGTCCTACATACACTGACAGGATTTGATCTGACACAAGAAGGAATGGCGAAAGTGGTCAAATGTATAGTATCTCAAGACCGGTACACTATGAAACTATAAATATTTACCCCACAATCATTTTCATTTCAGTTTGCAGAAACTGATGAAACGTGCTTTTGGTCCAAGACTAGAGACCTAACTTTAAATACTCTGGGATTATTGGGATTGTAATGACATTGTGGGATTTTGTGATAATAAAATCATTATAGCAAAGTTTTAGGAAGAAAAAGATCCAATTAAAACTACAGTTTGCATATTTAAAATGTCACATGTTCAAATGAAAAATGAAAATATTAAAGTGAATACCTGTGTTGAAACGAGTCACGACGATTTAGTCACTTTAAATATAGTATACAACATATTGTATGTTTAATTAGCCATCATTGTAGCAAAATGTGTCAGTGTCTTTGTCTGTCCATTATGTTTTTGTCTCATGATGGAACTGATTATTGCATGTTACCTCTGATGAATGTAAGAGCGCTCGTATTTTTGGTTACTGAAATGTCACAGCTCTGGTAGGGTAGGGAAGGACGTTTTCACCAGCAGCCACATGTGACTGGACATACTACTCTATTTATAACAGCTGTGTGCAAGGTCCCAGTCTGACATGTGCAAGGACAGACACATCAGAGCTGAAATGTTCCTGCAGGGAGAAACTACTGACACCTTCAAATTGGACGTCTCGTCCCTCTGCAACAGGTAGGTCCCTGTTCACTACAGAATCCCATTAACACTAATCCACTGGAGCGATACGCTTCGCGTTAGTTGTTTTACTAGAGTAGAAACACAAGACCTTCAATGACTTTGAAGTAGAGCGGTTGGAAGAATTTAGTAACAACAACGTCCATCATGCTGAAAATGAAAGTGTGACCCTAATAACTGCACCCCTGAAAAATAATGAAATACATTTAACCCTAAAGCTAAAACAATAATGCACCAAATGTGTTAACCAAATAAAAAATATGATATACACTTTGAGGAATTATTTGAGCAGGCACAATTTTCAGTAAGATGATATTTTAGTGTTAGTTTTACAGTTTCCCTCTGTTTACAAGATCCTACGCTGAGTGTGTTTGTTAAACTGATACGGTAAGTTGCACCCTGACATCGGCTGAATCATTCATATCAGGTCATGTGACGTGTTTTCTAAGAGCAGGGTCATGGAGTATTTTGGGGTCTGTTATGGACCGTGTGACCAAGGTGCTCTGGGGTTGCTTTGCTGCTCTCTGAGCTCTTCACTTCTCAAGCGTTGAACTAATAAAGGAACTCGTTTGCTTTCTGCACAATGTTTCCTGCTGATAGCTGATTACAGCAACGTTAAGCTTCAGACAAGTGCACATGCTCTATATTTAATTCCAATGTGTCGATGTAACTTCAGCTATAACTCGGTAATGTTACCAAGTATGTACTGTTGCACTGCCACTTATTTTTAAAATGCAATAAACCGAATTTGTAATCACTGATCTTCTTTATATATTCTCTTCTTTTTTTCAGATTGAAGAGCATGTGAGGATTCAAAATGGATGATTTAGATCACAGCATGTGCATTGCAGAGTTCGACTGGACCAGCTTCTATGATGACAGTGAGGAGTGCGGCCTGCTGCAGCCTTCGCTCGCCTGCCCCGACAACGCCAGCCTTAGCGATTCAGAGGATTCAGGAGACTCAACTTCAGTCCTCAGTACGGGCCAGCAGGAGATACTGCCGAGCCCTGAAGTGAACCGTGACGGAGCTGAGAGCAACGACGCAGGAGAGGAGAGCTGTATAAAGTTATCGATGGTGCTGAATGATAGTACAGGAGGAGAACAAGCTGAAGAAGACAGTGAGACACAAGTGAACTCCGAAATATGCCTCGATTGTCCCGCAGGAAATACCCTTAGCACAAAAGAGGTGCACATGGGGACTGCAGGAGACGTCACAGAGGACACAAATGGGAACATTACAAACACACTGCAAACTGAAACAATACATGTTCGGTGTTCAGGAGTTTCTAAAGAGCTGAAAAAAGAGGACGGAGATCTGCAAACAGAAACAGATCATTCCAGAGAGGAACCTGGTCCGCTGTTTCTAAACCAAACAGAACCACACGTGAATGAGCCACAAGCTACAGACAGAACTGTGAGCGAGGATGTGAGCAGTGTCGCTCCAAGAGCAGAGAAGGAGCGCTGGTTCGTGACAGTGAATGACAGTCCTGCACGACAGCGGGTGCATGCCACCCCCGTGAAAAAAAAACGAAAACAAAAAAAACCTTGTAAAAACAGTCACACGTGCAGCCGAGGGCAGGAGCAATCACTTGAAAATGGCCTGGAGTTAGAGATAAACAAAAATCAAAATGAATCTGAGGGAGGGAGGGACATGGGGGGCCTCACTCAATCAAAACGAAGCTTGGCTCAAGACTCAGGATGGCGTCCGAATCCTGAGAGCGTTTCAGATTCATTGCAGATGTCTTCTGAAGAAGACAATGTGTTAGAAAAACTGGTGATCTCTCATTCCCCCAAAGAAAATGTCAATGACCCAACAACGGACGAAAACAAACAGGAACCAGGCAGCTCAGCATCCACATCACATGACATACGTACACCCAAAGACCCTTCGCGGTTGGAGAGTGTGGAGTCAGACGAGTTTGAAGATGGTGTTGACCTCTTCTCTATTCACAGCTATGACTCTGAAAGCTATTTGTCTGCTGCTGAATCAGTGGAGGAAACTCAGCATCTTCTCATGGAAAACCTTCAACCCGTGGATTTTAAACAGTTGCAGTACTCAGCGTCTCTGACCTTGCAGACTGAGAGTGCCCTCGCTGACAGTACCCGGGGCAGACAGATGCGTTCTTGTTATAGCACTCTCTCGACCAACTGTGACGGTTATGACGGCACTGACGTTGAGCCTACCCTGGCGTTTCCATCTGCTGGCCAAGGAGACTACAAAATGCCAGATGACAGCTCTGCATGTGATAATAACGCAAGCAGCACGGTACTCCACACGCTCTTGGACACAACTGGAGTCCAAAAATACAAAATGAATCATTCAGCATCTGGTAGCTCTTCAGGTGATCAGCTTAGTCCTCTCCCTGTTCCTGATTTAACTCTAACACCTTGCTCTGTGGGTGACAGCCCTGAAACATGCACCGAGGCTGCCGGCAACACTCGACCTGTGTTCGCCATTTCTGCCTTTTGGGATGAAATGGAAAAACTGACGATAAATGACATTTTGCAGCTTAGGATGAGTAGAAGCATGCCTCCTAGGGAAACAGAAGAAACAGTGGTAGCAAATGCAGATGAATCTCCAACAAACTCCCTGGATGACACTGTGCAGTATAACCTGTCTGACGGTGGTCTAATGGACACGTCGGACACTGCTGATTCAGACTATTTCACACAGCTTGATGAATCCAAGCCAGATCGCTCAAGCTGTGAGTTTTCCACCTCAGATTTTGAAGAGGAGTACTGGCAGTTTATTGCCTCCAGCAGGAACCCCAGTCCTGATCCTCACAGCCAAAACCAACAGAGGACAAGTGACTCTCATTTTTTATCACGTGAGGAAGAGGAGTCCACGAGCTCTGAAGGAAAGGAGACACCTGTGCCTTTGGAGGACTTTGGGGGACAGAGTATCGAGGATCGGGAGTCACATACTTTGAGCAAACTTGCACGGCCAAGACAGATGACAAAAAGCAAAAGTATGCACGATGTACAAATGCTCAACAAAGAGGATTTACCTTTACCGTTTGGTGTTGATAAGAGCAGTCTATTTCTCAGCAGCTGTCAGTCTCTGGAGGAAAACATGGTTTTGAAAGTCAGCGAAAACCTGGGAACACTAATACCTGCGCCTTTTCCACCCAACACAGATGTACTAGATGAACATTATCAAACATCCTTGTTTGAATACTTTTTCACAGAGGATAAAGCAAAGAATGACTCCAGGGGCATTGCTGTCTATGACCCAGAGGACATCTCAGTGGCTCCTGTGTTTGACTACACTCTTTGTACATTCAGGGATGAAATGTTGTTCTCTTCCCTCCATGATTCCCAGCGCAGCGAGGAGAATCCCATCCCTATCTTTTCTTGTTCTCATCCTACTGTCAGAAATCTCACATTCCCAAAATCGGACTATGTTTTCTTGAGGGCAGACTGCCAGGCAGAAGAAGGGGTGGACAACCTCTCTTCAATCAGAGTTGTGTCTCCCTCTTTCTTCCTGGCCAATCAGTGTTGGGCATCTGCAGCAGCTGCAGGTGGGTCTTGCAACTGGAAAAGTTTAATATCGACCAGGAAGATTTGCTTCCACGACAAAGGCAGCATCCGGTGCAGAAGCTCTGGCACCTGGGTGTTTCCAATTGAGGCTGAGAAGATGGAGAGAGAGGATCCACCGAGCACTGTGCTGGCTGAGGGAAGAGTCTCTTCAGCTCCTTCGCAGCTGTTCAGAGAGCTGGCAGTGCAGCAGAGCACTTTGGAAACTATAGAGACAAAAAGTAAGCCAGAGCTCTGGGATGTAAAAAAGAAAAAAAGAAACGCCTACACTAGAATGAAATGAAATCTACTTTTTTTGCACGTTTATGTCTCTTGCAGGACGAGAGGGCATCTTATCTGCGCTGAGGCAGTCAGATATGTGTTTGGTCTGCATTGCCTTTGCCTCCTGGGTTCTGAGGTCTTCGGATCCAGAGGCTGCTGATGCCTGGAAAGCAGGTATGAAAGGTCTTGCATTGATATTCTGCTGTCATTATTTAGCAAATATGTCTGAAATACAATATTAAAAGGGCCTGAAATCATATTTTCTCAGTCAGCTTCTTAATATGGGGTCTTATAAGAACCCAAAATCTGTTGCCAGAGTAAAAACAGGGTTATTTTACATAAACGTGTTTCTTGGCCTTTTGTCCATGACTTTCTATGCACTAGACTTTAGTAACATTGGATTTAAAATCTGATGCAAGTTTTTTGAGCTGAATTTTTGAGAGTTAAACTCTTAAAATTCAGCATATATGAAGAATAAAGTTTACAATAATAATAAGTAATAAATATTCACTGGGATTTAAATGGAGCAATTTCTTTAAAGGAAATCCATCTGGAAGTCATACACTCAATGCCAGTAACTGAACTCGCTAAAATAATTAATAATAAATACCTGTTATTAGTACAGAACTACCTGGTTCTTTCCAGAAAACCTTCATGAAAATACTAGGAAATAACAGATGTTACTGAATGTTTTTGTATAATGTCAGTTTTATCATTCTCTTTGTGTCTTGCCTTTATGTTATTTTATCGCTCTAACACTTTCAGAGTCAGACCCACAGCTGGAAATGTTTTTCATTGCTCTTCTCTTTTTCATACTAACCCCCCCCCCCCACAACAAAAAAAAAAAAATATATATATAAATGAATTGAAAATGAAAGTTAATTTTCAAAGTGACTGCTGCTTCTTCAGTGAGGAATTTTTAATGTTATGAGAAATACTTATACAGGTTTGAAAACACGTTTTCAGGGGCTTTAAGTTTTGAACATTAAGAATTCTGGATAACTTGGTGAATGTAACCTTTACTGATATTCTGTTCAGCTCTGCTAGCAAACGTGAGTGCGCTCTCAGCTATCCAGTATCTGCGGCAGTATGTGAAGAAGAAGACAAGTCCTCCTCAAGATGATCCCTGATATATAATGTACACACAAGAGACGTCATTTCCAAACATTTTTCATATACTGTATGTTGGGTCATATATCTGCTCAATATCTACTGTTTTAGTGTATGTATAGGTTTCCAAGTTACAAAACACCACGTAAAGGTAGAAGTCAGCAAACTCTTTCTGGGTTTTTTTCCAGCCTCTAACTAGTTGGACTGATGATACTCTGATGTGTAAAACTTTTAAAACTTTTTGTTAAAAAAAGTTACAGTATAAATCAAACCTGTTTTAAGGCTTTATATCTTCAAGACTGAATATCAGGGTTCAGTGAAACAGACAAAGCAGGGAACACATTGTTGGTTGTGGTCCTTTTGTGCGATTTGTTATAGACTAACCTCATCCTTTAAAGACATGAAAACATTTCAGCTGCATTTTAAACTTTAAATAACTTTGGTTTATCAGTTCTGGGTAAACTGATGTTGCCGTACGGACCATGATGTAAGCATAGAAGTTCAGAATTATTAACACTTGCCATTTTGGGAATGTCCTGTTGGATTTGTATGTTATAGAGCTGCATTCAAGCTAAGATGTAATGGCGGCTGGTAGGTTTTTAATGTACTGCTGGCAAATGTATGTGGGGTGTCTTTGTAGAGGTTGAAAGCCTGAAAGAAAGTCAGGATGTAGATGTTGGTCTGGTTTGTGTGCATGTTGTAAGAAAAGGTAAAATAGGTGACTCCTTGAGCTGTGTGTGATCGGAAAGCTTTGTCTACAACAGTAGTTCCCAACCTTTTTTGCCTTGTTCTCCTTTAATTCAAAGCCATGTTCAGCCCACATCACAGGCTGATGAGGTGTTCAGAGGGATTTTTCATTTTTAGACCATTTCATTTGAATAATGAAAAAGTAAAACTATACGGTATTGAAAAGAAAGTAAAAAAGCAAAGATTAGAAACAAGTCTGGAATATAAACATAATTCTTAGTAGCAAAATTTTGTTTTATCTTGGGTCACGACCCCCAGGTTGGGATCCGCTGGTCTATAATGCTGTATAGTCGAACGGCCAGTGCAGGATCTGCTGTGATGCAAAAAGAGATCTGTCCCATGCTATATTCAAACAAATTTCAAGCTAAACGATTTTCTCATTTGTAGCTTTGACTAACTTCATCAATGACATTTCCATTAGGCGCTGTTGTCTCAAATGCTCTTAGTTACTAACGCTACATGATTTGTTGTTGTCAGTGCCACTGTTTAAAAACTATTTTGTGTAAAGATCTAGAAGCAAATAGTTGTTGCAACACTTCAACATCTCTTGTCAAACAAAACATGTGATTTTGCATATATGACAGATTTGCTGCATAAGTGATTTAATGCAATAAAACCATGAATGTATAACTCTCATGTCTGTCAAAGTTGATGGGTGCAGGAAACAACAACACTAGCAGCAGCTATACTGCTATTTTTCTACAGTTTGTACCACAGTTTTTTTTTTCTCCGCACAGAAGAACTCCATGTGCAAAGAAAATAAGGTGTCACTGCAGAAATATTTATTGAAATAAATATGCAATGGATACACTTTCATATTATATCACATAAATATTGAATTTAGATGCAGTTCTTTTTAAAATTCCATTAAAAATTTAGTTTCTCCAATTCAGTTATTCTCATCAAAATGAAGTAAATATGCTGTTCTAATAAAACTTTGTGTCTGTAGTGACAGACCATGGTCCAATTAATAATTATCTCAGCTTATAATACTATATACTGTTTTTAGCTTATGATTTACTGCTATCGTGCTGAATCAGGGGTCAGGTGTTCACATCTACTGCTATATCAATAGCACTCATTCATATAGGATATTGTGAACATGTAATATTTACAATCTCAAAAATGATCCAAGCGAATAAAGGCTTCGGTTAAATTGTGAAAAGATATCTTGATATATAAAACTTTAGGATTTAGACAAATATTTAGCAGATTTAAGAGTAAAACCAACCTCTACTATACTTTCAGAGTCTAAACACCACAATGCAATTTGCTACTCTAGTTTGGTGAAAACTGAAGACTGAGTCATGCTAGGTCGTTACAATCATTCAAACACTGATTAAAATGTCATTCTGTACAAGGAAAATCATTTAGAAATCATCATGGGGGTTTTTAAACTTAACACCAAAGTCAGTCTGTTTTCATATCCTTTATAAGAGCTGTATTTAAGCAAATTTAAATCACTGCATATCAAACAGTTTTACAGTCTGTTAGAGAAAATCTGTCACTTTAAATCTAATACGAATAAGTGAGATCTTTCTTTATTGTGATAATAAAACTAGTGTAAAGTCTTAAGTGATATGAAAATCTCAGACAGACTTTGACAGTCCCATTAAGTGCTGAACGAGGAATGTTACATAAAGATCCACAAAGTATTCTCTAAAATATATTAAACCAAAAAAAAAAAAATGACACACAAATATTCTCTTACAGTTTCAAAAGTACACAGTATTCTATTGGGTATAAGTGTAGGGTTTCAGGACATGCACCACCTGACACTCAAGATGGCTTGTCACCTTCTTTCTTCAGACGGCTTCAGAAGACAGAAACAAAAATGAGCAAACATATTGTGCAGTTGGTTGTCAGACAGTTTACGTGCGTATAACTAAGCAGTGTTGTTTGGCTCCATAGTGGAGTGACCACACAATAACCAAAAACCACACAGTTACAATAACAATCTAAAACTTCTAATCATCACAGTCATCTATTTGGAGTCCACGCAACTGCAGATTTTTAAATAAGAATAAATATGAGAGAAGTTAAGGTCTCTTCATGCCTAAAATTATTGGTTTCTTTTTGTATTAATTTTTTGTATTCATTTATTTCATTTGATTTTGATTACCCAATTCACTGTGTAGGCCTGAATATAAAAAACTTTTTTTTTTTCTGGAAAATATGTTTGAAAAGGTGGGCTTTGTATTATAATCGAGGAATAGATTTAGATCATCACATTTTTCTGAATGGAGATAAACCACCACCTAAAGGGAGTTTTGCAATGTGGGCTGTTTGTAGCCTAATGTTGATGAGATAGTTTTTTAGCGTTTTTAAGTCAGTTTATAGTGTGTTTTTAAGAGTTAGTAAGCCTGGAAACTGGTAAGGAAGCTCAGTTAACCTACAGATGTTTCTGACAGCATGTGTTAATGTTTTGCTGCCATTGAGAAAAAATTAAATTTTTGAAGAGTAAAGATTAGTCCAAATGTTTAACTGCAAACCTGGGGCTCAATCATCTGTGAAGCTACATAATAATGTTATGATTAGGAGCTCAAAGTGTCTGTCTGAAAAATGCTTGGGAGACTTTCTGTGACTGATGGACAAGCTACACAGTGTGGGATTTATGTGATGCTTTAACTGAAGTATCTTATATTTCAGGTTTTAAGGATGAGGACAACCTCTCCTTTTTTCTTCAAAAACCGTCTCAACAGGGAAAAACTGACAATGTTTTGTATCTTCAAAAAGTCCAAGTTCCAAACAGTTGTTGGAAAAGGCTTGGTCGTCTTATAATCTGGTTCGTCGTATATTTGGTACTGGAGTTCCTCAAGTAATTGTTTCAACCCTAGGTCTAGATAATACACTCAAAAACCAAACCTTTCAAACATTAAAAGACTTCACCTGTAGTAATCTTCCTGACTTGGTAGGGGGCCTCCATGCAGGTGATGCCCATGCAGCCACTGCTGCTCCATAGCCATCCTCTGCAGCTCTGCAGACTGAGCATGCATGGCTTGGAGCTGGTGAGCAGCAGACATCTGAGGGATCGGGCCCTGCAGCTCTCGTGGATATGCAGCTCCTATGGAAGACGCAAAAATAATAAAGCTAATTAGAAAAGCTGGACTCTGTTAAGACTCAAATTTTCGGCTGTGAGTACATTAAGATTACAAACCAAACAATGGGTGGCGCAGCATCTCATGATCATGAGGAAGATCACTGAGTAAAGGGTTGGGGATCGGACCAGCAGGGAAGGGGAATCGGGCCAAACGTGGTCCTGTTGTCAGAGGGTCCACTAGAGGATGAGGGCTTGAGCCTGTATGAAGAAATAGGACATACAATAAATACAGGTCAACTTCCCACACCGGATGTATTACTGTTGACTATTTAACTTCCGAGGATGCATAAAGTCAGCCTCACCTTGACTGAGGGGGTCCTGTTGGTGCAGGTGGAGGTGAGAGTGAATGTGAGAGTGCTGGTGATGATGCGGTGTCACGTTGAGCATCTGCAGCCTGGCACCAGGGTCAGTCGCCACAGAGGCCATCCTCTCCGCATGCAGCCGCTCTGCAGTGAGTCGCTCGGCGTAACTCAGCTCCGGGCGCAGCTGAGGTCCTGCCAGTGCCATCCTCTCCCGCTCCAGATGGTTCAGCCCGGGATGGAAGGGTGCGAAGGGGTGGGGGGGCCCGGGTATGTGAGGAAGACCCAGTGCGCCATGTCTGGCAAAGTGCTCCATGGGGTTGGCCGAAGGGTGTAAGGTTTCCAGGTCTGGGGGCTTGACCTCAAAGCCAGGCTTCATCCTCTCGCGGAGCTCTCTCTCTCTGAGGTTCCTCAGCTCGCGCTCTCTCAGGCTGGGTTCAGCACTGTACAAGCCCGGCATGTGGTAGGCCAGCAGTGGGTCACCGGGGCTCAGGGACACGTAGAAAGGGTGGTTGCGGTTGGTGGGGGACATGACGTGCGGTCGGGCATATTCACTCAGGGTGCGCAGCGCAGGTGTATCAGGGCCAATATAAGGAGGCACAGCAGCTACAGTGGTGGGTGGCTGCTCGAAGGAGGGGCGTCCATGGCCTTGAGCTGTCATCTGGGCCTCACTCATACGACTGTCATGGGAGGAGCTGGTGGCTCTCTGTAAGCAAAGGCAGTGTGTGAGAGAACTCATACATCTTTGTGTGACAGAGAATATGCTTGAAAAAAGGAATGAAAGGAATGTTGCACTCACAGCGTTTCTGTCAGCCTCCCTTTCTCGCTCACGTTCTTTGTCCCTCTCCCTCTCACGCTCTTGCCGGGCACTGAGTTCAGCTTCTCTCCTAGACTTTTCCACGGCCTCCTCCCTTTTCTTGGCCAATTTGGAAGACGAAAGTGGAGTGAAGAACAAGTCTGTTCTAGCACAGGAGTTGTAACCACGATCCAAGTGCTTGATAAACCTGAAAGAATCCAGAGGTGTACATCTATTAGTATGGCTCAAACTTCATTCACACAAAATCACAACATGAGGACTAAGCAGCTTTTGGCACCATGCATATGACACATAATGAGATGAGATGGACATGTACTGAACACTGCAGAAGAAAATGTGATTTAGTGTTTATTAGTCCCTGATCTTTATTTACATTTTAATAAATACAAAGCCACTTAAACCTGCATATTATATTTATAGTTTTAGGCCTAATTCAAATCACCTATAATGACATTTAAAACACCAAGTTCATTGCTGAGATCAGGGATTTATAACGGCTTTAAAACAAAATCCATGTGGCCACAACAAACAAACAGACAGGTTTTAAACAAGTCCAATTTGACAATGTTCTGTAAACCACCAATGTGGAAATTAAAACAAAGGCAATCATAAATGATTACCCTAATCTGCTGCTGAAAACGCTCATGGGAGCTTTCAGAGCTTTGTCCTGGTTCAACTTAGACCTTGCACAGAAGTCGCTTTACAATCCAACCGACAACTATAACGGACATTTTGGATCGGTTCACCTTGGATTTCACCTCCAGCTAAGAAGTTTAGGAAAGAGATTTGTTTAAATAATGTTTGGTTGTAAGGCCACTCATGCTGTTTGCTGATTGAAAATGTTACTATAAGTGGCAGGAATAGTATAATTTTACTATAAATTTTAAAAATTGTATACAAGAATACTAATAAACACAAATAAACCTAAGAAGTGTGATCTGTTCTCAAGCAATGTGGTATATCTGCTTTCATAGTACTACATAGGAATGTCAAAACCTTCCATCGTTTTCAAAGGCAGTTCCTAATAAACAATGTCCTCAGTCATACCGTGCAGACTGGCTGGCATGGCTTGCCATGTTAACGATGGTGGGCTCTGGTGAGGGGCTCCTAGGTGGAGACGGTGGGCTCTCTACCTCTTCCATCTCATCCAGAGGCTCCTCCTTAATCTGCACATGTGATCCCCCAGCTGTGCTGCTTGGTGAGGGTCTCCGAGGAAGAGGCAGGAATGATGGCTGGAGGCTTGGGACAGGGCCAATAGCAGATGGTGTTACAGAGGTGAGAGGGTGAGAGGCTGCAGCAGGTGGTTGAGAAGACGTTATGCTTTTTCCGGGGTGGGTTTGCACCTGAGAGATCACTGGAAGTTGGGCTGGAAGTGACTGCATTGGCAAAGGCTGTGGCATGAGCTGAAGAGGGGGAGGTGGAGCACCTGGAGGATGCTGGTTGGGCAGAGAATTGAGGGGCTTTAGAGCAGGCGGAGGGGGGAGATTGGAGGGCATCTGGGGGAAAGGTGTAGCAGACTGGTGGGGTAGCTGTTTGTGTGAAGGTGGAATTGGGGTGGTGGGGGGAGGCTTGATTTGTGGACCAGACAGAGGAGGCTGTGGGAGCTGCGACTCCCTAAAGAAGGGTGGAGGACGTGGAGGGGCCTGAGGTGATGGGCCTTGTGACTGCAGAGGCTGCGCAGAGTTAAGAGCAGGGGAGACCTGAAATGCTGGAAAAAGAGGGTCCTGACCCAATGCTGACGGTAGAAGAGGCGGACCAGAAAGAGAGTGAGAAGTGGGCTGTGGTCGGCTGTTTGGACCCCCTGTGGCAGGTGGCTGACCCGTGGCTGGCTGAGGGGGGTCTGGAGAAGGAGGAGGGGGGCTCTGGGCGGGCTCAGCAGAGGGGGTGCTTTGAGGTGGCTGAGGAGTAATGGCGGGACGCTGAGAGGGGAGGGCCTGCAGGACTGGTGTGTCAGCCAACACAGCAGCTTGGGCAACAGGCTCTGATGGGACGCCGTTTGGCTGGGCAGATGAGTCAGAGTCGCTCTCGTTGCCCTGTTGAGGGCTGGGAATGCTGGGAGAGGAGCTGCGGTTGTCCTGATCAATGTCTTTGGTGTCACTGCTGCCATCATCCTGAGCGCTGCGGCTTTCTGAAGAGCTCTCCTCCTCTATCTCGGCTTCTCCCTCTGACCGGGAGCCCTGTGGATCCTGAAAGTACAAACAAATCTGAATAATGTTTTGCCTAATTCATGCCTACCAATATGTTATTATATAGAAATCGAATTTTTAGACCGATGGATTTAACTACATGTGGTAGTTCACAAAACAAGAAGTTTAGCGTCCCTGCTGCAGAAAATGTCACAAATGATATTGGTAGGGGAGGTGTTCCCTCTCACCTGTGTCTTCGGCCTTTTAGGTGTAACTTTTTCAGGCTCCTGAGTGGGACTCTCCCGTACACGTTTTGTTGTCTTTGGTGACGATACCTCCTCTTTTATCTTCTGTGGACACGGCATGATATTTACAGTGGATTTAATTACTGACAGAAGACGACGATGATGACACTGAACATGCATCCATGTCTGCAGCAGTGTTACATGTATCCACCGGAGAGACACATTGTTTAGGTCGCCTGTATAATTTCACTTACATGTAAGGTTGTTGGGACTAACTAAACTTTCATCAGCTCAGCCGGCGAATTCTTTGAAGAATACCTCATCGGGTATTGCCCAAAACACCACATCAAAGACAAATTTTACTTGCTTTGTGTAGACAATAATGTTTTTCTAAATCAAAATTAGAATTAAAAACCATCTTGTTTACCGTCGATAAAATACTGTTTCATAACAGTGAATGCATAACTACAAAGTGACTCCAGCCCACAAAATTGTATACATATCACAAAACTGTTCGCCCTGTAATTTAGTATTTGTCAGGTTGTTATGAAGCTGCTGGGATCAGTACAGCTGCAATTGTCTTTGTAGCAGCATAATCAAAAAGCTGCCACACTGTCAGTATTTTTATTTCCTGTATCTTCATTCCTGCTACGTAAATAACTGCAACCTATATCCTCTAATATCCTCTTTAAGAAGACACAAATGTTCAATAACTCTAACTGGTCTGAAAAGATCATTTATTACAGGTATACATGTATGTTTATGTATATGAAATGTGTAGATTATGTTTACCTTGGTTGTTCTCTTAGTGGATTCATTCTTATTATCTGTGAAAGACGATCTCAGAGAGTTAGAAGTCACTCCGCTAGGGGAGGGCTGGTTACTGGACTGCTGATCCTCACTGGTGGGGGATCCTGTGAGCCTCCTGTGGCCACTTCTTAGAGATGACAGCTGCTTTAAGAAATAGTCACAAGTTGATATTGTTAAAATGCAGACAAGAAAAACGTTCCCCATAATGTGAAAGATATTTTCCCAGCAAAAAAAGTGAAACAACATCTTAAAATCTGATTCTTCTTGTAAATTATAATGATATTTTGACTACAAAATGGCTTTTGCACAAAAATAAATGTTTAAATGTTCATTACTAGGAGTAAAGCTAATAGTATGACTGATCTACCAGCCTCAGGCTTACAGGTGCTCTGCTTCGCCGTGTCCTCATGCCATGCTTGCTGTTCACCTCTTCTTCCTCTTTAACAGGTTTAAACATGAATGAAGCGCCTGCAGATTTTGGAGCTGGCGGCAGGCATCCGTGTTTGTTTTCATATGTGCGACAAGTTGTGCAAAGCAAAGTGTTATCTCTTCCCCCTTGGTGCCAATCTTTAGAACCTGTTAGAGAAAAATGGCTTTAGGTACAAGTTTCACAAACCGTTTCAATGTAAATTTCATCGTAAAACACTAGTATTACTTATAATAAACAAATATTGAACACTTCCGCGATTTATTCAATCAGAAATACGGACTTGTACTCACTTGTTGTACCACAGTGGCTGCAGCTCTTGATGTCCTGTTCACTGTCTTCACTATCAAGATCATCCTCACTGGCAGAACTCATGTCCACTGCAAAAGAAACGATCGGCATGGATAAAGACCAAGTCCAATGCATATCTTGACCGCACAACTATTCCCCTATTCACGAGCAACTGCAACTATTTCAGAGGACTATTAAAAAGTGCTCACCTGAATAATTTCGTGATGGGGTGTTTACTGGAGCTGCTGCAGAGCGAGTCTTTGCCTTGCGAGAGGACGGCTGTCGCCGTTGCTGTCGATAAGCTCTTGTTCCTGCAGCTTCAGGAGTTTTCTTCCAGTGGTAATAAAAAGTGATCAGCTCTCCCTGTGAATTAAAACCACAGACTTTTAGGAATATTATGAGTTATGCCTCTGATCGAGAATACGGGGATCATGAATCAATGCATGCAATACAAATCTGTACACAAAAGTGTTAAATTACAGTCTTTTTGCTGGGTAAAAAGTCTTTCCGGATGCGGAAGAAATTCTTTCCGTACTGTCTCAGGCCTTTGATGAAATGTTTCTGTAGAGAAAAAAGAGGGAGAGGGGTGGATATAATTAAATGATATTACATTGTAAAACAAAAGGCTCCAGCACAGATATTGTTAATCTTATGATACTGTATATAGTAGCACTTATCAAGCATATGTCTGACATGATTATTATACTGGAAGTACTAGACTAATTAGATGTTTGAGGTGGTGGTTCAAAGACACAATTTTACTGCATGTACCATTGCTGTTTTAACAGCACTCAATTAAGGTAAGTGAACTGATCTTCTCAGTTTTTTGTTTTGTTTTGTTATTTACACTCCCTGCACTGTTAAAAATGTTAGGTATGTTTAAAATACATACACAGCTTCCCACCAGTTTAATCACCATGAATTTAATCTCCCTGCACAAACTTTGTTAGGGACAAACAAACTATCAGCACTGACCTTCAGTGCTGTGTTACAAGCAAAAGGCGTCTCACCACATCACCCTCCGACCAGCATTTCTCAATAAGCTTTGGCAGAGGCTTCTTAACCAGACGCTGGAGAGCTTTTGCTGCATCATAATGACTTGCATGTAGCTAGAATTGAGAAAAAAACATAATTGTTTGCAAGTTTGCGATGTGAAACTGTTGTTCTTTGAATTAACCAGAAACATTATGTATATAATTCAGCTGTGCTCCGCACCATGTTGAGAGCATTGAGTGTGGTGTCATCACGGGAAGCTGCTAAGCATCCATCCTCTGTTGATCCACCATCACACATCCCTGCAAATGCTGCCATGCTCCTTGAAAAATAAACAAAATACAGTTCTGATGTCAGGTAGAATCAATATTGAAAGTGCATTTTTACACTTTACTGGTTTAATTTTAAGTCTGATTCCAAAAACTGATTCTAAAATGTGTAATAATAGAGGCCCCGGTGGTTCCAGCAGAAAACTAGCAGTGTTCAACAATCATGTTTCTCTTAATCCATAGCCCCACTTAAAAACAGGTTTCTTGCTAATATGACATTTAAGAAACCAGGTTATAACAATAAAGCCTTACCTGATATACTATAAGTACTGTTTTGGCATATGGTAATCATTTATAGCAACAAGGTATTTCATTACAGTCGGAGCATTGCAATGACCAAAAGCAGTTACATAATAAGGGCAATCATTTAGTTTAATGCATTAAATAGCAATTGCATCTTGTTGTTCAGTAAGGACAGCTGAAGCTGTGGGTAAATAATCAGAATTTATTGTAAAATTATATTAATTTGAAATTCTCAATATTTAAAATATTTATCCCCACTATAGCAAAGGTGATAGCCTTTATACACGTCTTTAGACTGACAAAGTTTATCTAAGTACCAGTAATTTTAAGCTATAAACGTCTACATGAGCTCCTGAGTCTGTAAACCAGGAGCAGGCCCCAGGCAACTCTGGGATGGCTGCTGTGAGCTTGGAAAGAAACCACAGGAGCTAGTAAACACCTCAACCTCCCTCTAGGGAAAGCAACTGGTGTCCCTCTCTGTTAACAACTGTGTTCGATAGGTACAATTATGACTTGAAATCTGAGTGCTTATTTTTTATTATAATATTCACAAAATTAAAAAAAAAAAATCTAAAATATAAAAAAAAAGTAATTATTTTTATTTTAAGTCAGTGATTCAGTATTTTAACTGTGAAGGAGTGATGATTATAATCAAATAAAATTTTGCCATTGTTTGGTATTAAAAAAAAGAGTAAGGCTATTATCTGGCTGTTACACATAGATATTCAAATAAGTCCTCAAATTTAAGACATTTTGCTATGACAGAAATGAATAATGAATACATGACATGCAAAAATAAGCGCACTAAACAGAGAGATGCAACAATTAAACAATTCAAATATTTCAACAATGACAGAAAATCTCAACACCAGCTAAAAATGATATAAGCTATTTCGTTTATAATCGGACAAAACAAAACTGCCAAATATTTCACAACTTCAGATAATCAGATTTGTGAACTTTTTGCTTTTCATTGTCATTTTCTTGTTTAAATAATTATCTTTGGGACTGTGGGTTGCACAAAACAATTTTGCAAAAAATGAGACTTGGGCTGACCTTCTTTTAAATATTAGGAACTTTATGGAAAAGACATTTTATGGAAAATTGTTGAAAAAATCAACATTGAAATCGAATCAACAAAAAAATTGTTGATTAAGCTCTACACTGACTGAGCAAATCAAAACAAAAAGCAGGTATCAATATCATCAAGTCTAGTCTCTAATTTTGATGTTTTCAAAGTATCTCTATGCCAATAGATCAATAAATAAATCAGACTTGAATTTTTGGACTATTGGACTATATAATTTATCTCTATTATGACATTTATAATATTAATAATATTTCAGGGGTTTGTGGGATGACTTGGCCCCACTCTTATCTCGCCCTGTGTGCTGTTCAGGCTCCTGGGAATAAAAAAAAAAAAAAAAAAAACATCCTTAAGTTTACAATGTGCATTAAATTTCAGCATGTCTTGGCATCGACAAAGTGTTTAGAATCAGGGAAACGCCAAGTCAGTTGGAAGTCAGTAGTGTTCATCAGCCTACTGCTATGTCAGCCTGCTTACTAGTCAATTATCGCTGTACAGTGTTTCACGTACATATGATTGTGTATTATATGATCGATATGTATAACCAATGCTGTTGTGTTTGATCCCCACTGTACAGCGTTTCAGCAGCTAGAGCAGGCATTGAACGCCCTCCATCCTCCATCACAATCTCAGCTGCGACCTGCGACGTTTCCTTATATTACATCCTTTATCCGACATAAACAGCACGCGAGCTGTCAATCAATCATAAAAAGGCGCAATGTAATCATCGTTAGCTTTTTACGGTCACCATTACGAGTACTGCTTCCAGAGCTG